>NC_141031.1:5320000-5380000 GCF_052040795.2 Danio rerio
AGCAGCAAGAAATAGAAACCATTTCTAAAATATCAATTTGAGGTTTTGTTAGAACTAAACTCCTTTTAATATAGAAAATATCTTGTGCCGTTGCTTTTATTTAGAACACGATTTAAACCAGCCCTCAGGCTCGATTGTCAGACTCGCTTCTGTTGGTCCTCAATCTGACAACCTGCGCTTGCATTTGTTTTGATCCAGGAATGCAATACCTAGTTCAACCACTGCGTGTCAAACTTACAGTACGTACTTCACCTTTAATAACGAAATGGTAATTAAGAAATTATGAAATGTTAAAATTATGTTCTTTTCCTCTCTTTTTTGCATTGAACTGACACTCTGAAAATTGAAATAAAACCTAGAAGATATTAGTAAATACCCATGTTCAGTCACGCTGACCTGATTTCACCAAGTAGGACATGTTCCTGGATTAACATCGATGTTGATCTTGGAACATCATTTTTGTTCAAAATTGTAATCCATACCAAATCCCTTCCCCTAAACCCATCCATAACTGTAAATTATTCCTAAAATCAGAGGGGAATAATAGTTGCATAACAATCATGTAGAAATGCATAAGCCTAACCGTAAGCCTAAACTCAACATAAACAATAAACATATCCCTTAATTGTTAGTGGCTGATTGGAATGTTGTTCCAGGATCAACACAGAAGTTATTCCAGGAACATGTCCTACTTGGTGAAATCAGATTGACACAACTGCACATTGGTAGATACTAATATCTTCAAGCTTTTAGGTTTACTTTTACGAGCTGATTATTTAATCCAGGCATGTTTATGTTTGTCTCTTTTAATATTAGACTTCAATGTTTTAAGCACATATTAAAAAAAGGCCTGTGCATGTGAAAACAGTTGCCTTTATATTTTACAATGGATGATATTCAAGAGGGGATCATCATATCTAAGGGTCCTTAACAACCCCTGAAAAACCCCGGGCTTAAATGGAAATTCATATTATTATTTTATCCTCTTCTCTCTAATTGATTTATTCATTGAAATTGTGTTCCTCCGCCCTAAACGTAACTCAAGTGCATATTTTACTTGTAAACATCAGTCATCATAGTCCACCGCACTGCACATGTCCACTAAACACTCCAAGATATATCGTCTTTGTGCTTCTTGCTTCTCCGACTGCTTAATAACAGAACCTTAATTAATATGGCCCGAGGCTAGAAGGAGTTTATAGACCACCGAACGCAGAGAAAAGTAGATTTCTAGGGCCATTTCTCTGCGGAGCTCCTACCAATATCTCCATGAGCAATTCTGCCTCAGATTGTTAGTGGATCTTTTGAATCTGAGAGACGATATTATACCTTATGGCTCATATATATATATATGGATTCAGCTGCTATGGAGTGAGATTCATACCATATCGATCTGTTGAGGGGGAAAAATAAGGCTCAACAAATGAAAAATAAAGACCTGACAAATAAAGAAAGCATCTGTGACTTTATGAGGCAGAAGTGGACTGCAGGTATTGGAGAAGAGTTACGACTCAGAAGGGAGACAGTGTGAATGAATGGCAGCTACTCGGAGCTATGCAGGTCTTTCAATTAAATGGGCAGGCAGCGAAGGTCAGAATCTCTCGTCTAGGAAAGAGCACTGTCTTATTAAGACTACTTCAGATTGAGTGAGAGTGAGAACAGATTGAGAAAATGAAAGGAGGGTGAGGGGGGGTGGAGGTTGGCCTCGTTGTTCTGCTGAAGAGAGGGAGACTGAGTGAGTGGACACAGGCTGAAAATGAACCAAGAGAGTGGGAGAATAATTTGGCCGTCCCCAGTGTTCGTATGTTGACTGAAGGAAGGAGAAGGAATGGAACGGGGAGGGGAGGAGGGGAAGGCTGTAATTTCGACTCCGGTAGATGTGCCTCTGGGAAAATCCGTCCGGCCTACGGAAGCCCAGCAGGCCCATAAATCACCTGACGAGCTCCAGGCTCCCAGGAACCCTGTGGTGGTGACCCCTTCTTTTGTCTTTTCCCACATCACATCCCAGTTCCAACACACTTTTACCACAGTTTGTACTTTTAGATTTAATGGCTGACTTATATTCATTTGTATGATCTCATTCGTACGCTTTAGTATGGTTTTTGCTCACCCCCTAATGAGGGATATGGTTAGGGGTAGGATTTGGGGCACATCTTTTAAAAATCATTCAAGAGTTCACACTTAGCTGATGATTGATTATAACGCTTGTTTGGCATGCTGTCCTGGGAGAGAGATTTGAGCTTATAAGTTCCTCGAGCCCGGGGGCCCCTCCCGTGTGCCAGGCGAGAGGGGAGTTTAAGCTTAGGTAGATCTCGAGAACTTTCCTAGCAGGAGATATGTTTTGGTCTTCGATTGGTGTTACACAATCACGTGATGCAATTTCACAGGTCAGAGTTTATCAAGCTCAAACCAAAGAGCATAGAATTACCAAGAGGCGACACTCTAGTGCGAATCAGGAATTCTATTTTGGAATGAAACTTCCAGTAGAACTACAGCATATAATAAGTCTGTAAATAAACTATTAAAAGTGTTGATGATTGTGATAGTAAGTGTTGTATTGTCGTCTTTGATGTTGCATCTGTGCTTTTCAAATAAATAAATAAATAAAAACCAAAGCAGCTGCTCGTCATCTCGACAGCAATAAGATCCAATGGACAGCCAATCGCTTTCACTCTACATGGCGGAATCCGAGGCTATTGCTGAGCGCTGCTGTTGCAATGGAACGTTCAACTGAGGGTCGCCTCTTGGTAGGCTTGGGCAGTAATACGGTAATATGATGTATCGTGTGATCTAAAAATAGCAAGGGCGTCAGTTTGAATACCGTTATACCCGTCATAAAAAACAATGCACTTAGATAGGAGACAAGTATTAAATATTACAATTATTTATTTAATGCCACAAATTTACAAATTTCGGGAACAATCGGTAACTCTGGTGTAATTTGAAAGGGAACTCCTGAGCGAGCGAGCATGCGCGCATCCGCAAGGATGCTGTTTGCTTGCTTGTGTGTGTGTGTGTGTGAATGAGAGAGCGTAGTACTTTGCGTCTCTCTCTCTATTTTAGTATTACTTTTAAATATATTTTATTGTATTTTTAATACCAGTTATTTTTAGTTTTATTGTCTAGTTTATTTTATTGTAAAGCACTTTGGATCAACTACGGTTGTGTTAAATTGTGTTCTATAAATAAAGTTTGCCTTGCCTTGCCTTGCCCCTCTCTCTCTCTCTCTCTCTCTCTCTCTGTGTGCGTGCGTGTGCGCGCTCGTGTGCGTGCCTACGTGTGCATGTGTGTGTGTGTGTGAGTGAGAATGAGAGAGAGATCTCTAAAACAAACAAGACAAACAGGTGACTGCGAACCTAAGGTTGCAAATACGGTATTCAATTTCTGAATGGTTTAGGCACAAGTTAACACCTTGACGACGCTGTCTGAGCCTTATGTCATATTTTTTTAATACCGAGGTAAATAGGGAGGAGGTTTGACGGTATCAAAATTTGGATACCGCCCAAGCCTACCTTTCGGTCATTCTAAGCTCTTTGCTTAAACTTTGCAATGCAGCAAACTGCGAAACTTGTCGCACAAGCTTGCGTTTCCGGTCACACATTCGCATACATATGTATAGAAGTCTATAGGGAGAAAAGTGCAGTGTGACTGTAGCTTTACCTGTAGGTTTCAAACGAGATTGAAGGACTCAATTAGTTTGATCAGGTGTGTTTAACTAGGGTTGGAACTAAACTCTGCAGAGCTTTGGCTCTTTAGTAACTGTATTTGACAACTGCGGTCTAGACAGTGCTTCTTGATTTAGAAATATATCAATATTTGGACTAGAAACATTTATTCCAGCAACATGCACCAGGGAGTCATGCACAGTGTGACCAGGAAGGTAGACTATGAAACTAAACAGCATCAGTTGTATTTCCATGTTGTCTTTAAGCGATACATGATGCAGATAGCTCTCCATTGTCTAGCTTTGTGGCTACGGTGTATATATTCATTGCACACGCGCCTGGCTCCCGACGGAATAGCACTGATGGTGTTTGAATATAGAGTGTTCTGTCCTTTCATACCCTTGTGCCATTGATCAGTCCCACAATAATTGTTGCTTCTTGAGGTTATCAGACCCCTTCTCCTCCCGAAGGACCACAGAAAGGCCCGTGCCGGGTCTCCGGAGACTTATTGTGGAAGGAGTCCGTAGTTGAATATTTTCAGCAGTCGTCTCCAGTGGATTTCATAAAGCAAGCCGGTTCCCCCACACTTTGAGTGGAGGTCCAGAGAGAGTTATCGCAACTGCGGAGAAGGGAATAATTGTTTCCGAGCCTGAACGGGGGTGACATCTCAACTTCTTCCTTCCGCACTTTCTCTCGTCTGTATTGCTCACACATTTCATTGGAGCTCCCTCGTGCATTTTTTTTTCTCCTCAACACTCTTTTCATTCCTGATATTAATGGTTTTTGAACAATGCATTTAGTCTTACAATTTCTGTGAACGATTTTTTTGTTGTTGTTGTTGCCGTTTCCAACACGCCGTTGCTGCAATATATTGCAATGTTATTTTCCTCTTCCTGTCTGCTTTCCTGTCACTGTTTGCATATCTGATATCTGTTGTATATAAACAGAACAAACTGTGAACGGCAGGCGAGTTTTTATTAGGTTTTGCTTCTCGAGTGAAAGATGGTTGTTTACGAGGTTATATCTGCTCGGAGCTTACAGCAATTGAGGAAAAAAAAAAAAAAGAAGATGTCTGGTTTGTGCAATGATGCACATATATGGGTAGTTGAAAAATAGGCAGTAAAAATAGCTGTTTTTGTAAAACACTATTTTTGAAAAAAAGTCTGATGTTTGAGAAAATAAAAATGGTTTACTAACTTTATCAGTTACCTCAATTTTATTTTTATTTTTTTACACTTTTACTAAGGGCATCCGCTGCGTAAAACATATGTTGGAATAGCTGCTGGTTCTGTCCGCTGTGGCGAACCCTGATAAATAAGGGACTAAGTTGAAGGAAAATAAATGAATGAATGTATAAAATTTATCTTAAATATGACTTATGCCGTCACAGCAAAAGCTAAGAAAATACAGTGAGAGTGATTCATTTTCAATGCCGAACCCTTATGTTCATAATGTTACTTATTTTATATGAAATTATAAGTAAAAACAATTTTCTCCATGATTTGTTGTACATTTTCTGTAAATTGTTATATATGTGTATATTTTTATCATATCTAGTTGTTTTGATGCTCTTGTTTTACTGTATGGTGTCCTTGAGTTTTGCCAAAATAATAATGTATTATTATTATTATTATTATTATTATTATTATTATTATATTTATTATTTATTAATTTTTTTTTTATTATTATTATTATCAATATTCATTATTATTATTATTATTATTATTATTATTATTATTATTATTATTATTAACTTTACAATTTTGCAGTCATTCCAAAACAGCTAAATACACTCAAAACATTTTTTATACGAGTAGAAACAACCCTATTCTTGAGATTATTGGGGATAATTTAACTGTTTTATGTTCAATCCGCTTAAATTTGTTCAAACCTAAATGATTTTTGTTGGGACAACCTAAATGAATTATGTGGAGGCCTGCAGTTTTTACACTGTACACTACCTGACAAAAGTCTTGTTGCCTATTCAAGTTTTAGGAACAAGTTTTTTGGAACTTGACTTCTAGTTGATCATTTGGTATCAGAAGTGGCTTATATGAAAGGCAAATGCCTTTGTTTTTCCTTTTTTTCTATGAAAACAAAATGATTTCAATTTAACTTGCAAAATTAGGTTTGAAGTATTTATTAATGATTTCATGTTTTGCTTTTTCATTTATAAGAGCTGTAATTTATTAAACTATGCTTAAGACAGTCATAACACAGGAGAGTTTTGAGAACTGGGTCTAAACATGTAAAAAAAATAATAATAACGCAGCAAGTTTTATGAGAAGAGGTTTTATATACAGCAACAAATAATAATTTGACTTTAAGTTGATCATTTGGAAAAGTGGCAGAAGGTTGATTTTTCAGATGCACTGTAAAAAGTGCTACACTCACAAAGTTGGTTCTATCTACTTTAAATAATTGCAATCTAGTTAATTTTATTTGTTTTATGCCAAAAAAATTAAATTTGCTTCCTCTTTACTTAAAATATATCAGTTTTTATATAACTGTATATTTTGAATAAAACTAATGCAATTTATTTGAGTAGATTTTTTTACGTGGTTATTGTGTAGAATAAATGTTATAAAAGTGAGTTGACACAGACAATTTATTAGAGCAGCTGTCGATGTGGGCAGGTGTTCATAAAACGTGATTTTTATAGTTTTGCGTGACTCCTTTTTCATTGCCCGGGATTTAGCAGGCAGACGCAGCTTCTGCAATGGTCGACATTAACTTCTCCCAGCAGCGGATCTGATTAACACGGTAAGTTGCAAATTTAGCCGAATGATAATTGTAAAGTCATGCAAAACTGCTGTCTTCGCTAGGCAGGTGAGGTTTTAGCTTTGTAAATTGTACTGTAGCCTCAGGTATGTTAACAGTTAGACTGCTCTCACATGGAAAGCTAAGTTGGCTAACGCTAACCAACGCTAGTTTATGCTAATGATTAAAAGTGATATTATTGAGAAAAAATAGTGAAAGTAGTTTTAAAACACTTAGTAGGTATAACTAACGTTGCAGAACCGATTAACAAGGTCACTGGTGGGCGGTCGGGGTGTGGGGGTTCAGTTTGCTAGCGCTAACTTAGCTAAAGTTAGCTCACCTAAGTTATAGCAGCACATTAAGGATGGATATTAAATGCAGAAACGTATGCAACAGTTAAGTAGTTTGTGTTTAACGTAAGAGAAAGTATAACTTAAAGTTTGTGTTTTAGAGATTTAGTCCATAAGTTTTTTAATGCTGCATAGTGAATAAATTACAGATTTACAATTTATTTTAACTTAAATTACATTTACTACTGATGTTTACAGAACCATTTAAACTGTATGCACCTCATTCTAAAATGCATGTTCTTGGTCTTTAGATACCAAAGTGATTTTGTTACCTGTGGATCTTCAAACTTCACATCCAGGTAAGAAAAACATTAGATACAACTACAGCTATAATTATTTGCAGGCAAGTAAAACATTGGTAAAATTGCAAACATTAGTGGGCTCCATAGAATTAACTTACATTTGATATCTGAAGTGCAACAGTAATTTTTTACTGTTTTTTTTACACAGATATTATGTGTGCAACAGTAAAAACAGTATAAAAATATCCTAATGCAGTTTCTTATTATCTGTCAGTCTTTCAATAAAGCTAACTGATAACACTGAATCACTGAACTGTCATTTGCCAGTGACATTAAATTTGAAGAAAAAGTCAATTAAATGTAGCTTTAGCAAAAATGTAATGTAAACCTTAATGTAATGTGTAAAATGGCAATGTATTTATTTATTTATTTAATAAAATTTGTATTATGACGTGCAAAGTTTGGTGCAAAATGAAGATGACATTTAAATTATAGAACTTGTATTCTATAGTTTTCATATAGCCATTTTCAAACAGTTTTAATATCTAAACTAAATACACATTCTTATGCTTTATAAGTTGCCAAAATAAACAAAAAATGTAATACCTAAATTTTAACAATTCTTTGATTGACAGGAAAACACAATGACATGCACTGTTACACTGAGTAAAATCACAGTTTTCTTTAAAATTTGATAACTAAAAACACCTGGAATAATGTAATTACACAACCTCTATAACCTTTTTTTATTTTTTAATTAGAAGTTAGGTAATTTTAACTAAGGTAATTTTTAACTGATAAACTAAGGTGTTTCATCCATGCATCATTCTCACTGGACTTTTGTAACTTCACTTGTAGTTATTTCCTATTCAGTATTTAGCTATTTAATGTTGTTTGGTAGCAACCACCTAAACTCCTGTTTCTTTTTGTCTCTACCAATAGAGTTGTGAGGAATCAGAGGTGCATGCGGCTGCCCACGGGAAAAATTTGCCATCAGCCCAACACAGTTTGGATTATCATAGGACTGTCAGAGGTTTGCCAAACCTGTCAAATGCATGATGGCTCCTGTTTGGACTTACCGATGTCCTCGACTTCAAGTATCCATCAAAACTGTATACATTTGAGATATATTAGAGACTCTTTGTGGGACTGGACATTATGCATCCTAAATCTTCATCAAAATATGCAAATCTCCTCACTGAGTTGCCTTGGATGATTTCTCAATAGGATCTGGTATTATTAATGTTTTTATTTATGTATTGTGTACGTGTAGCCACATTAATGGCCTATTTTGTAGTCACTATTAAAAGGAACATCGATTGATATTGAATACATGTTATGGTCTTTAATCCATCTTCCCATTCTTATTTAATTGTTATTGACAGGAAAGTCTGTTTATCTGTTTTTACTAGTGTATATTGTGCTTACAATATAGAAACGAAGATTTATTTTCTGAGGTTACAGCCAGAAGTCAATTAAATTAGTTTTAAATGACATATGCATGGTTAATTTTATTTAGATCATTAAGTTCATAATACTTAATTAAAATGAGTACAGTCAACATATAGCAATGTATAAGTAAGTTAAGTTTAACAAAAAAAGTAAGTTTATCTGATTTGAGTAATTTTAGAAATATTAGTTGGCTCAACTTAATTTTATTGCATTTGTTTTAAGCAATGTTTTAGTGTTTAAAATACTTAAAAAAGGCTGGAAGTTGAATCAACCTAAAACGTCCGATGCAACCACTTGCCTCACTTTTTATAAGTTAGATCTAAGTAACATTTTTTACAGTGTGAATCATCTGTTGAATGCATCCCAATTAGTGGGTAACACAATCGCCTTACAGCGAGAAGGTCGCTGGCTTGAGCCTCGGCTGTGTCAGTTGGCATTTCTTTGTGGAGTTTGCATGTTCTCCCCGTGTTCATGTGAGTTTCCTCCGGGTGCTCCGTTTTCCCCAAGTCCAAAAACATGTGGTATAGATGAATTGAGTTGGCTAAATTGTCCATAGTGTATGAGTGTGAATGAGTGTGTGTGGATGTTTTCCAGTATGTGTTGAAGAAAATGAATGAATGAATGGTTTGTTCTGTAGACTTTTAAAAAATATGCAGCCTAAAGGGGTTAATAATTTTGACCTTAAAATGGCATTTAAAAAATTAAAAACTGCTTTTATTCTAGCCGAAATAAAACAAATAAGACTTTCTCCAGAAGAAAAAAATTATTATCAGACATACTGTGGAAATTGCTCTGTTAAACATCATTTGGGATTTAAAAAAAGAAAAAAGAATTAAAGGGGAACTAATAATTACGAATTTAACTGTATATGTACACACATGGTTGACATCAAAATTATTATCCCTCCTGGGAAATCAATATAGCTTTTCAAATATTTCTCAAACATTGTTTAACAGACCAAGGAAATGTTCACAGTACATTTTTTCTTCTTCCAAGTCATTTCATTCTAGTCTTTTAGTTTAACTGGAATAAAAGCAGTTTAAAAAATTACAACAGTTTAAGGTCAATATTATTAGCCCCTTTAAACATATATGTATATATATATATATATATATATATATATATATATATATATATATATATATATATATATATATATATAGTCTTTAGAGCAAACCGCTGTTATCCATTATCTTGCCTAACTATTGTAACTTGCCTAGTAAACCTAATAACCCATTTATGTCTTTAAATTGCACTTAGTTAATAATAATTTTGCCTACACCTGTATTAAATACCCCAAAAATTACAGTTTCACATTTCTCTTTACTTCTGTGACCTCTATCCATAACTTGAGCTTCTTTAGTCTGTCTCTCCTCCACTCTCTGGCTGGATTTTAATTGTGAATCTTGGGGCCGGTAGCAAAGTCCCCAGTCTCATTTTAGCAGTGCCAGAGACAGTGGATGGGACTTGACTGGCCCCGAACATGCAGGGGTCAAGTCCTCCGGGGTCTACTTCTACACTAGAGAGAGCGCGCTTGTTATTTTAGAACCGCAGCCCGTTGGATCTTTGAATAGCTTAAGAAATTAATTAAGCTAATGCCAGGAAATAAAAGTTGTAGTCCAAAGTCATCAAGAGGACCTCTTCTTTGTGTTTGTGTTACTGAGGACTTTATAGGTCTATGTGGAAAAGGATATCGATTTCATAAAAGGTCACTCAAAGCGAATGCAGAAATAGTGTGATTACATGATGAATATATCTCTGGGAGTGCTTCATACGTCAGTCAATAAGAGCGTCTTTATAAGAGGCTCTCAGCAAGAACATTCAGCTATTGGTCTTCTAAACACTCCTTGAATTGAAATCAATAAATCTCTGTTTATTGGTGGACAGTTTATATATATTATAGGTGATCTAGTTTCCAATAGTTGTAACTGTAGGCATAAATATCTGGACACAGCTCCTTTATTTTGGTCCATTTTATTGTTTACTCTCTCTTAATAATAATAAAAAAATAAAATAAAATAAAATTGAATGAAAAAAAAACAAAAAAAACATTTAAATTAATATGATATGCAATAAAACAAAATAGAATAGAATAGGATAACAAATGCAATAAAATAGAACAAAATAAAATAGAATAAATTAAAAAATAAAACAAAACGTAATAAATATTAAATAAATTTAAATTAAATAATAAAAAATAGATTAAAACAAAAAATTATAAAATAAAAAAATAATAAAATAAAATAAAATACAACAAAATAAAATAAAATAATAATATAAAATAAATAAAAAATTAAATAAAATAATTAAATTAATATAATATGCAATAAAATAAAACAAAATAAAAGAGAATAAAATAACAAATGACATAAAATTGAACAAATTTTAAAATAGATTTAAACTAAAAAAATAATAAAATAAAATAAAACAAAATAAAATAGAATAAAAATAAATAAATAAATAAATAAATAAATAAATAAGCAAAACAAAAAAAAACAGAATAAAACAAGAAAAAAAAAGAAAGAAAGAAAGAAAGAAAGAAAGAAAGAAAGAAAGAAAGAAAGAAAGAAAGAAAGAAAGAAAAAAAGAGGTTAAATGTCTACATCACTGCCTCACTTATGCTCAATTTATATGGATTCATATGTATTAACACACACACACACACACACACACACACACACACACACAAAGGATTTGAAAGTGACTTGAATTGACTGAACTGTTCTTTATACATCTTAAAAACATCAACAATGAACCTTTTGCACATGAACCCTCACTGAGATATCACTAATGTGACCTGACATATAAATGAAACGCTTATCTATGCAGAATTCACTTTAGATTTTAAACTCAAAATTACTCCCTAGACTGCTTGGTTTAAAATTGTCTTGCGTGAGAACAGCTTTATTGACAATAGAAGATTGCTCTATGTTGCCTGCATACTTTTGCAAATGCTAAAACAGTGCTTTTTTACTTCTGTATTATTATTATTATTTTTACTTTTTACTTAATGGCTACAACAAATGGCAAATTTGAACTATTCTTTAGTTTTACCGGAACCATTATGAATACAAAATAAAAAAGTTGAGACCAGATTTTCTAATCTTTTTGGCAGTACAGTACTGTCAGCATGTGCAGGGAATAATTTGAAAAGGCGCAGAGACTCATTTATTAACTTATAATAAGCAAAACTTTGCTGTCAAAAACACTTAGATTTATTGTCTATAAAGATAATTTCTTTCAGTCTAATGAAAACATGAGGCTGTAAATGGTTTGTAATTGTACCAGGCTCGGGTGGAAATACAACTAGAACTATGAGGTTCACCTCAAACAAAACATGTAAAGTAAATTGCAAACAAAGTCAATGCAAAACCGCAAAATAAAGAGGCAAATGAACACTGTGTGGGGCAAATGTGGTGGAATGTGTGGAAGTTCAAATAATTGAACTCAAACTAAAAATTTGGGTCACACTTTATTTTGATGGTCCCTTTGTTGAATTTTAGTTACATTGCATCTACATGCCAACTAATTCTCATTAGATTATAAGCAGACTGTTAGGTTGGGGTTAGTGCAAGTTAACATGTACTCGCTAAGTTCCTTACAGTCAATTAAATGTCTGTTGAGGAGCAGTATCAACAGATATTAAGCAGACAGTCTACTAATACTCAAATGGACCATTAAAATAAAGGGTCCCACTTTATATTGTGTCCTGAACTAATTTGTACTTACACAGAAATTAATACTTAGTTACAATGTATTAATTGTGTAAATACATGTATTTACTCTGTACTTATGCTTGATCAAATACTTGTATGTAGTTACATCTGTAATTACACTTGTAAATACACTGTTGACCATCCCTTACACCTTAACCCACTCTTAAACCTACCCATACCACCAAACCTGTCCATAACCCAACCTCTATCCCAACTCACGAGCACCACAAGTGTTCTCAAATACATTATGAAGACAGTAAAGTACCATGTATTTATTTTTTGATGCAAGTACATAGTAGTTAAAGACACTTAATATAAAGTGGGACCAAATAAAGTGTTACCAAAGTTTGCATGAGTGGATACATCCCTTGAGTAAACTAAAGCTAGTGACACAGTTCTCCTCATTTGTTGTAAGCCCAGCTTTAGAACCAATAAAAACGCCTATTGTCAACACTGAAAAGCATTTATTCCTCAGAAACAAATCACTTGGATAAAGTGAGGCCGTACTCACACTAGGTACAGTTGCCTCGAACCGGGCCAAAGCACGCTTGTCCCCCCTCCCGTCTCCCCCGACGGCCCGCACTCACACCACAAATGGGCCTCGGCACGCTTACGTCATCGCTGCTGCGCTGTTCATCGAGAAGCGCTCTCTCACTCAGCAGCACAGTGGAGATTTCTCTAGTTATATCGTTTCAGTCGTTTGTTATGCAGTGACATGCAGTCAGATATTTCGCCGAACAGATCCGCCACTTTTGGCGCTCATAAACAATCCTAAAGCTCTCGTGCTTCAGGAATGAGGAGGTCTGCTTAAGCCGCGCAGCTGTCGTGCAATGAGGGGTTTACTTCTTTAATAAACTACGGCAGTTTGCGTTCACTGAACAGTAAGAATGATTAATAAATCCATATGAAACAGCCGCTTAAAGCGTACCATGCCAAAGCCCAAGTGAACCGCGCTCAGGCACACCTCTTCCAACCGGGCCAGGGCCGGCCAAGTGAACCGTGCTTGAGCCCGATTCAGCGCACTCACACTTCTCAAACGATCCAGGAAACAGGCCTGGGCACGGTACGGATGGCATAGTGTGAATAGGCCCTGATAAACAATTTTGGGAAAGATACTCAAAAAATTAGCATGAGGGGAAAACATCCTGCGCGTAAACAAGAGTTAGTGACGAGGTGCTTTACATTGGTTGTGAACCCAGCTTTAGAACCGTTGACTTCACCTATTGTCAAAACTGATACATGCATTCCTCAAAAACAAATCACTTGGGTACATTGATAAACAAGCAATTCTGGGAAAGATACTTAAACTAAAAATAAGCATGAAACATCCTGCGAGTAAACTAGAGCTAGGGATGCAGTGTTCTGCGTTTGTTGTGAACCAGCTTTAGAACTGTTGAAAATCAGCCCTTGTTTATTCCTCAGCAACAAATCACTTGGATTAATTAATAAACAAGGCATTCTGGGCAAAATACACCTCTAAAGAAGAGTGGGGTAACAAATCCATTTCAGATCCCAGTTGGACTTTGCGGCCAGAGGCTAAAAAGCTGCCCTGTCCTCCACTGTCCGCCAGACAGGAAGTGGCATTGAACACCAGGCCAACTCAGTATAATTGACTCTGCATGGCTCTAGCCACCCATTTGATGGATAGTCCCTCTGCAAATAAAAAACTGGCGGGACCACTGGTCATTTTAATGAGTAAAATGTTTCACTCTGGGCCATTTTTAGGAAGTACCATCAGACATGGCTTTTTTTATCTTCCAAAATAGCACATTTGGGCAGAAGTGTGTTTCCACAGTGAACCCCCACCAACCTTTCTGATTTTATATTCATGTAGTGCTCTCTCCGTGCAGTTACATGATTTATGTAATCAGCACTCTCCCTATGTTTAATCCTTAAAGGAAGGTCCTCTTCATCTAAAATTAAACACGATTCAAGATCTAAAGGCAATGGAAAGTTTCTCTCTTTCGTTTCTCTTACTCATCCTTTCTTTCCTCCTTTATTTTTAAAGCCGGTAATCGATCGGCGCTTAAGCTCCAGAGAGATAATCAGTTTGTCAAATCAGTGAATGGGGCTCCATCAATCGGCGGGTTGTGTATTGTGTACCTGTGCTTTCACTGCAGCTGGGGCTTTGTCATCTGAAACGTGTTTTGAATCTATTAAAGTGTCTTTCTGACTTCATTGAGCTGGAGAAGTGTGGACGGAGCAAAGAGACAGCGTCCCTCAGGTGTTGATGCGAAGAGTGACCGAGCAAAGGGAGAGTATTGATTTTTGTTATGGGAGCTTGTTTCACTAAAGCAGGTTCTTCCTTTGCCAGAATCATCAAAGTGCTCATGAGTTCTGTTTTCCCAATTCCTACTGAGTGGTGCGTCCTTGTCCTGTTGTATTCTAGATTTGATTTGGTGGAGACTGTAGTTTGTCCTTTTTGTTCTATTTGCAACTGTGTATGTGATTCTGCCTGTACAGCTGTGCTTGTTTGTGTGGTTTACAAGGACTTGAAATTCTATAATGACATGGGTATGACCTAGGTCAGGGATGGCAACTTCGGTCATGGAGGGTCACTGTCACAAGATTCATCAAAGTGCTCATGAGTTCTGTTTTCCCAATTCCCATCAAGGGGTGGGTTCTTGTCCTGCTGAATTCTGGATTTCATTTGATGGAGACTGTAGTTTGTCCTCTTTGTTCTATTTGCAACTGTGCATGTGATTTTCCTGTACAACTGTGCTGGTTTTTGTGGTTTACAAGGACTTGAAATTGTATAATGGCATGGGTATGACCTAGGTCAGGGATGGGTAACTTTGGTCATGGATGGCCACTGTCACAAGATTCATCAAAGTGCTCATGAGTTCGGTTCCCTAATTACCATTGAGTGGTGGGTTCTTGTCCTGCTAATTTCTGGATTTCATTCGATGGAGACTGTAGTTTGTCCTCTTTGCTCTAATTGCATCTGTGATTGTGCTTGTGTTAGTGTGCTTGTTTTTGTGGTGTACAAGTAAATGAAATTGTGTAATGGCATGGGTATGACCTAGGTCATGAATGGGCAACTTCGGTCAAGGAAGGGCCACTGTCTCCAGAGTCATTAAAGTGCTCATGAGTTCTGTTTTTCTTAATTCCCATTGAGTGGGACGTCCTTGTCCTGTTGTGCAACTGTGTATGTGATTGTGCTTGTGTAAATGTGCTTGTTTACGTAGTTTGCAAGGACATGAAATTGTATAATGGCATGGGTATGACCTAGGACTGGGATGGGCAACTTTGGTCATGGATGGCACCTGTCATCAGATTCATGAAAGTGCTCATGAGTTCTGTTTTCCCACTTGCCACTGGGCGGTGTGTCCTTGTCCTGTTGTATTCAAGATTTAGTTTGGTGGAGACTGTAGTTTGTCCTCTTTGTTCTATTTGCAACTGTGTATGTGATTCTGCCTGTACAACTGTTCTTGTTTGTGTGGTTTACAAGGACTTGAAATTCTATAATGACATGGGTATGACCTAGGTCAGGGATGGCAACTTCGGTCATGGAGGGTCACTGTCACAAGATTCATCAAAGTGCTCATGAGTTCTGTTTTCCCAATTCCCATCAAGGGGTGGGTTCTTGTCCTGCTGAATTCTGGATTTCATTTGATGGAGACTGTAGTTTGTCCTCTTTGTTCTATTTGCAACTGTGCATGTGATTTTCCTGTACAACTGTGCTGGTTTTTGTGGTTTACAAGGACTTGAAATTGTATAATGGCATGGGTATGACCTAGGTCAGGGATGGGTAACTTTGGTCATGGATGGCCACTGTCACAAGATTCATCAAAGTGCTCATGAGTTCGGTTCCCTAATTACCATTGAGTGGTGGGTTCTTGTCCTGCTAATTTCTGGATTTCATTCGATGGAGACTGTAGTTTGTCCTCTTTGCTCTAATTGCATCTGTGATTGTGCTTGTGTTAGTGTGCTTGTTTTTGTGGTGTACAAGTAAATGAAATTGTGTAATGGCATGGGTATGACCTAGGTCATGAATGGGCAACTTCGGTCAAGGAAGGGCCACTGTCTCCAGAGTCATTAAAGTGCTCATGAGTTCTGTTTTTCTTAATTCCCATTGAGTGGGACGTCCTTGTCCTGTTGTGCAACTGTGTATGTGATTGTGCTTGTGTAAATGTGCTTGTTTACGTAGTTTGCAAGGACATGAAATTGTATAATGGCATGGGTATGACCTAGGACTGGGATGGGCAACTTTGGTCATGGATGGCACCTGTCATCAGATTCATGAAAGTGCTCATGAGTTCTGTTTTCCCACTTGCCACTGGGCGGTGTGTCCTTGTCCTGTTGTATTCAAGATTTAGTTTGGTGGAGACTGTAGTTTGTCCTCTTTGTTCTATTTGCAACTGTGTATGTGATTCTGCCTGTACAACTGTTCTTGTTTGTGTGGTTTAAAAGGACATGAAATTGTATAATGACATGGGTATGACCCAGGTCAGGGATTGGGCAACTTCGGTCAAGGAAGGGCCACTGTCACCAGAGTCATCAAAGTACTCATGAGTTCTGTTTTCCTTAATTAACATTGAGTGGGACGTACTTGTCATGTTGTAGTCTAGATTTGAATATGTGGAGACTGTAGTTTTTCCTCTTTGTTCTATTTTCAACTGTATATGTGTGTGTGCTTGTGTAAGTGTGCTTGTTTATGTGGTTTACGAGGACATGAAATTGTATCGTGGCAGGGGTGTGACCTAGGTCAGGGATGGGCAACTTCGGCTATGGATGGCCACTGTCACCAGAGTCAACAAAGTGCTCATGAGTTCGGTTCCCTAATTACCATTGAGTGGTGTGTCCTTGTCCTGTTGTACTCTAGATTTGATTTGGTGGAGACTGTAGTTTTTCCTCTTTGTTCTATTTGCAACTGTGTATGTGTGTGTGCTTGTTTGTGTGGTTTACAAGGACATGAAATTGTATAATGGCATGGGTTTGACCTAGGTTAAGGATGGCCAACTTCGGTTATGGAGGGCCACTGTCACCAGAGTAATCAAAGTGCTCATGAGTTACATTTCTGGAGATCGCAAACTATGTAGCCAGATGTACGTATGGCTTCATTTTATCTTTAAAATGAATGATATGCGGTGGCATGATGCTGTTTCTTTTCGCCCTTACTAGCTGACTGCTTACCCCCATATGGATGGCTTTCCCGCTGTTATAGTTTGTTCAGTAGCTCGCCTTGTACGTCAGTGGACTTGAGACACAGAGAGGAGTTGACTGCGTCAAAAGAGTTCAAGTCTAGCAAAGAACGGTTCCAGAAAGACAAAAACAAAAAGCCAAAAAAACAAGTAAATAACAAGGTGAGAATGTGGTAAAATCTGAAAACGTGGTAAAAATCATGCTTTTTTCTGAATTGCTTTTTAAAACTGTCAGTTGGGTTTAGGAAAGTGGGTGGCATTGGTGCTTTTGAAAACACTATTGCTTGGGTTTAGGGAAAGAGGAAGGTGGGTCAGTCGATCGGTCTGTCAGTCAGTCAGTCGACAGCAGCCTCTGGTGGATTTACGCGAGAACAGCAGGCACGAATGGCACTCAAAAAGCACACATAGCGGCCTCTAGTGGATTCGCGAAAACAAACACTACAAATAAAACCTCACCTACTTGGACATATTTGGCACTCTCCAGAAATGTATAAAGGGGTACGTTTTGGTAGTAAATTGTCTTGTGGTTTGACTACACAAAAACTTTTGACTTTTTACCTTAAAAAGAATCTTCAAAATGGTCTTGAAATCATTCATTTAAATAAAACTATTTGAAATTAGTATGAATATAAAGAGTACATTTCTAAGAATGTAGCAGATAAGTTTTTTACCTTTTTTTCATTTTCTTTTATCATGGACACTCTTATATGTCATTGAATGTTACTTTTCTACATTCTTTCTCTCTAATTGTGAAGACCCAGAGATAGCGACACCTGACAGTCATTGTCACATTACGTGTCTTTCTTGCCGTCTTTTTCTCTTGCCTCCCTTTAAACCCACTCCATCTTTAAATCATCCCCGCGCTCTTTCTCTCTGAAAGGAAAAGGTGACAGGAAGTTTGTCAATGTCTGCCGGGAGCCAGAGAGACTTAGTGCGAGAGTGTGAATAAAGATTGTGAGGAGAAAAACAGTAGGGGAAACAATCGTGGGTTATTCATGACACCATTATCCCGGGCTAAGTGACAGGAGTTGCGCAGACAGCAGGGTGTGTATGCTTTGATTAATGGAAAGAATGAGCGAATGTGACAGGACAGGTGACCAACCATGGGACGTGCTCTCTGATGACACTTTTAACAGCTGCCGCGCTTTGCATTCTGGGATACTTCCTGTCTCTGGTACCATCGAGTCATTCTTGTGTGTTTAACTCAAAGGGATCCACTCCAAAAGCATACCTCTGGCTGTGCATTTACTAGGAAATTTAATTGATAAAGATGGAAAATTGGAAAAGAGCAGCATAGACATTCTTCAGAATTTCTCTTCTTTTGCTCTTCGAATGAAAAGCATCAAGTCTGGAATTCTAAATGTGCATTAAACACGATGTAGTTTTATAACCAATATAGGAACATCGTGTAGGACATGGACAGTGACGGAAAGAGATGGATAAGACAGTTTCCTCTGGTTAGGGATTTTACCGTAGGACAGGTCATCAGCCAATTAAACCTCCGCCTGCTTCCTCCACCATCCCCGCCTTTCTTCCACACATTACTCCATTTTAATCAGAGCACACAACTCTTTCTCCCACACTCTCTCTCTCTCCGCTCTGTCTGTCTCTGCAGTTTCGTTCCTTTCCTCATTTCCAAACAAGGCACAATTCAAATGCAAATGCCAGAGCCCAATTACGCATTTCTGTGTGGTTGAGTTTGTATCGGTCCCAAGGAGATTTCTTTTTTTTTTTTTTTTTTTGCAGCACGTTGTGGCAGACTGGACGAGATGTACCATTCTCGTCTCCTGATGATCAAATGATATTAGCTTTAGCATTGTGACCTAACAACTGCATTATATTTGCTGTGGTATAACCACAGTAGGGGCGAGGCAGTGGCACAGTAGGTAGTGCTGTAGCCTCACAGCAAGAAGGTCGCTGGTTCAAACCTCGGCTCAGTTGCTGTTTCTGTGTGGAGTTTGCATGTTCCTCCTTGCCTTCCCGTGGGTTTCCTTCGGGTGCTCCGGTTTCCCCCACAGTCCAAAGACATGCGGTACAGGTGAATTGGGTAGGCTAAATTGTCCGTAGTGTATGAGTGTGTGTGTGTGTGAATGTGTGTGTGGATGTTTCCCAGAGATGGGTTGCGGCTGGAAGGGCATCCTCTGCGTAAAAACTTGCTGGATAAGTTGGCGGTTCATACCGCTGTGGCGACCGCGGATTAATAAAGGGACTAAGCTGACAAGAAAATGAAGGAATGAATAACCACAGTACATTATTAGTGTGTGTATGAATGTCATAATAAAGCAGTGCTGTAAAGAAACTAGTTACAAATACTCAAACTACTGGGTAAATTAAACTGAGCAGTGTTCCTCGGGAATTGTAATTTACTGAGTAGTTTTACAAATATGTACTTATACATTCCCTTGAGTACATTATTACTGCTGTATCGGTACTTTTACTCTACTACTTTCCCTTTAACCTGCAGGGACTACTTCATTATGAAAAATCAGTCCTATGATTCCTGTCCAATCAAATCGCACATAGAAGGTAAATCACATCATAATGAACTACCTTAAGACATGTGCGATTTATAATTGCTGCAAATTGTTTGCAAGCATTTCCTTCGGGTGCTCCGGTTTCCCCCACAGTCCAAAGACATGCTGTACAGGTGAATTGGGTTGGCTAAATTGTCCGTAGTGTATGAGTGTGTGTGTGTGAATGTGTGTGTGGATGTTTCCCAGAGATGGGTTGCGGCTGGAAGGGCATCCGCTGCGTAAAAACTTGCTGGATAAGTTGGCGGTTCATACCGCTGTGGCGACCGCGGATTAATAAAGGGACTAAGCCGACAAGAAAATGAATCAATGAATGTTTGGAAGCATTAAAAGTGTCCAAGAAGATGTCTAAAATCTTTACACGCATTGACCCAGAGACTGTTTAGATGCATGTCACTAATGAGAAGATGACGAATGTTTACTGTATGATGACCAAAATGGCCTTTAAAACCCAGCAGGCACAAGACGTCAACATGAGGTTAGAACGACGTTGTACCTCAGTGTCGTGGGGACATTGCATTTTGTTTGGAAATGAAAATCATGTCAATGTTCAACTTAAAGCCAACCAAATACCAACGTCTATTGATGTTACAGCTTGATGTTGTAGAGATGTTACCACTATGACGTCTATTAGACGTTATATTTTGGTCGTCATACCTGATGAATCAATGTCAGTATTTGACGTCAATATGACAGTGGTTTAAGACAGGGGGTTCTCAACCTTTTTCATTTCAGGGCCCACCTCCTTCTTCGAAAAATTTTTGAAGGCGCACGTCTGACATTTAAAAAAAACTGATTGCTTAGAGTAAATGCTTATTTTAAACATTTATTTATATTTGCAAAACATTTCTTTTGCTTATACTATTAATGTCTTACTTTTCTACAGCATTTTATAAAAAAAACTAAACTAAATTAGTTTATGTATATTATATATAGTATTTGGGCCTTTTCTTTAATAAATGAACCTGTACAGGACAAAGATGACAAAAAAGCGGCTGCTTTGAATTGGACTGGCTACTATTTGCGTTTGCGTATTGTTTACCATTTGCGGGTCTGTTTGTTTAATACAGCTGAGCATGTAGTCCTGGTTGACGTGCAAAGGTTGGAAGTGCAGCCATGGTTAAATTTGTAATTTACAGACTCTTTTTGCCGAGTCCGAAGTAATCAATAACAGAAAATGGGAAATGCCATTACACCAATCATTTTACTATAAAACAAATTTAATCATGAAATCAAATAATTATAGTACATTAATAAAGTTACATTTATTATATAAATCATGGCCCACCGGTTGAGAATCCCTGGTTTAAGATGTCGGCTCGGCGTTGGATTTTAGTCACTTCCCAACACAACCTCAAATCAACCAAATATCAACGTCATTTCACGTCGTTATTGGACATCAAAATAACGTCATTAGACGCTGGCTAGACATTGAATTTTCGTCACCTGACGTCACAACCTAAATCTAACCTAGTGTTAATGTCTTATGATGTTGTGTGCCTGCTGAGCAATAACAAGATGCACTACAGAATGTTACGTTTACACACACATGGACAATTTACATGTAAACGCATCAGCTTTTAACAGCGTAATACTCACTACTCTTGAGGACTTTAGAAAGGGCTACTCTTTACTCATACTTTGAGTAATATTTACAACAGATACTTTTACTCTACTTACATTTTTAGGCAATTAATGGTACTTTTACTTAAGTATGATTTTTCAGTACTCTTTCCACCACTGTTCAATTCAATTCAATTCAGCTTTATTTGTATAGCGCTTTTACAATGTAGATTGTGTCAAAGCAGCTTCACATAAATGGTCATAGTAACTGGAACAGTGTGGTTCAGGTTTTAGTGTTTAAGTTCAGTTCAGTTCACTGTATAAAGTAAAATTTCCAAACGAAGAAATATAATAAAAGCTTGTTGTGCAAATAGCCCTGCATTAATAGTGTGATGCATTCCTGTAAAACGGCATAAATCGCAGCATTTTGATTGATAGGCATATTGTAAACACGAAATAGCAAAATACTTAGATCATAGTCTTTAGATACACTCAAATACACTCATATTTGTTCAGCCGAGCATGAATGTACTTGGAGGTTTTCCGCCTATATGGTCAGATAAGTTGTACAATTAACAAAATGCTCTCTTTCTCATGCCTCGCTAAGCATTGTGGATGCCAGCTCAGTCTTACTGTAAGCTACTAACCCGCTGAAGCGCAAATGCAGTGGTCGTATTTAGCAGAACAAGGCTTAGCATAGGCTTCATTAATAAGAGACGGATTGCGTGCTCTAATTATCTCTTGCAAAACGTGCTTGTTTGTGTAATTCTAATGATAATCTCTATGTTGAAGCTGTTTTGGGTCATTTAGGATTTAAACTTATAGTTGAGTTGGGATGGGGTCAATAATATTTGGTTTGCCTCAAGTCTTTGTTCTAGGCTGTTTGCACTATTTAAACCTTATTGCGTAGGGAGGATGCAGCCGTCATATCTAGCAGAACAAGGCTTAGCATACATTCACCGGCCACTTTATTAGGTGCACCTTGCTAGTAGCGGGTTGGATCCCCTTTTGCCTTCAAAACTGCCTTAATCCTTCATGGCTTAGAGTACTGGAGATACTGGAAATACTCCTCAGAGATTTTGGTTCATGTTGACATGATAGCATCACACAGTTGCTGCTGATTTGTTGGCTGCACATCCATGATGCGAATCTCCCATTCCACCACTTACCTAAGTCGCTCTATTGAATTGAGCTCTGGTGACTGTGGAGGCCATTTAAGTACAGTGAACTCCTTGTCATGTTGAAGAAACCAGTCTGAGATGATTTGCACCTTATGACATGGTGCGTTATCCTGCTGGAAGTAGCTGTCAGAAGATGGGTACACTGTGGTCATAAAGGGATGGACATGGTGAGCAACAACACTCAGGTAGGCTGTGACATTAATATGATGCTCAATTGGTACTAATGAGCCCAAAGTGTACCAAGAAAATATCCAACACACCATTACACCACCAACAAGTCAGGATGAATCCGTGCTTTCATGTTGTTGGCGCCAAATTCTGACCACTGAATAAAGCACATGAGGTGTACCAGTGGAGATCACAGACAGTTTTCTGTTGTTCATCCACTGGGTGTCAAACATACTGCACCTTTTAAGGGTCACGAAACCCTAAAACACATGTTATGAGCTGTTGACAGTCATATATGTGTCCCACACTGTTAAAAACACTATTAGGACACAGATATTTCCCTAAAAAGTGCGTTGCGTTATTTCGAGAAAATTCCGAATTTATGAAGCTTTGTCACAGCCATGAGATCTTATCTTACGTCTTTTAGTGTGTTGCATTGATTTTTGAGTATGGCTTGGTTCAAACCAATCAGCGTGCTCTATTATGTATGCGCTGCAACTTCATTAATCTGCATGCTAGCTTTCTTAGACTGTACCTGAAACAGTGTTCAGACGGCAGAGAGACGCCAAGTCGTGTTGCCAAAAGGAGTGGAAAAAGAATAAGAAATGATTGGAGATGCGGGTCGTCAGTGTTGCTTTTATAATGTGCTGCAGTGAAGGTTTTGTTTTCATTTTCTCTCTATGAGAGCGCAGCTGAACTCACGTGTGGATTACAGTGCACGCGACGCCCAGCAGAAATACGCTTGTACTTCTTTGTGTTTTCTCATCTCGGAAATGGAAACCCGGATTTGTTGCTCGTCTCCTTTAAAAACAGATGCAGCTCCAGGTTATCTTGATTGTCCTGTCTACAGATTTGGTAAGTGTGTGCGATCAGCACCCTTTATTTGTTCATTCAGATGGCAAAGTTATAGTTCGTATGGTCAGCAGTACTCTTTCAGTGTTTAAAGACATACCTTAGTCAAAATGATTTCTAAGTTACTTAGTTTACGTTAACACCACTACAATATTATAGACTGAAAGATCCGAACACGTGAACACTGTAAGCAAACTATTGCCGACCGTCATTTTTAATTTTCACCGCATTTTGTGACAGGATTGTCTACACACACACGGGTTTTTGACCTACCAAGTGCATCTGAGTTACCGAGAAATGCAGAGTTTTTTTTTCTTTTATACGACGTGCAGTATCAAACATTTCACCGTCATTAAACACACTGTCTTTCTCCCCTGCATGTGTGGTTGTTTTTCCTCGGTAAAAATCAGCACGTGCTCAAATAGGAACTCCCATTTTTATTCAAATCCTTCCTCTTTTCCCTCCCCCGACACTCCCACCCAAACAGAGCTAGACACCATCACTTTCCTGACTTTTTCCAAAGTAGAGGTGTGAAAACACCTTGCTGAAATGGGGGGTCTCCTGACCATGAAAAAGGGCCATGAAACCCCCTCGTTTCAGCAGGATGTTTTCACACCTCTACTTTGGAAAAAGTCAGAAAAGTGGGCGTGTCCAGCTCTGTTTAGGGGGGAGTGTTGGAGGAACTAAAGTGGGATGGTGTGGGAGTGTCTATTTGGGCAAAACACACACACACACACACGGGAGAAAGTGATAGTGTTTACAAGGACATCTGTAGTCGAATTATTTGCCAAATTATTAAATGGTGGACTTTAACTGCAGTTTGGCTCTTTCATTCAGGCAATTTATTCATGCCCCTCGCGACAAACGAGATATTTGATTCGAGGAACTGCTCTAAGAATGTATTTTTCATGCAATGTTTGATACCGCACGGCAAATGAGAGAAAAAAACCCTCCGGAAACTTAGATGCACAGCATGTAGTGTCAGAAAGCCGCGTGTGTTATTCCGGTCACAAAATGCGGTGAAAATCCTACACGAGGTTAAAGTTTGGTTGTGGTGCTAACATGTTTACACTCGGTGCAATAGTTAACTTAGTTCGATACGAACAAACTGAATAAACAAAGAGCACTGATCGCTCACTTACCAAATCTGTAGAGACAGGACAATCACCAGCAACTAGAGCCGTATCTTTATTAAGAGAAGACTACAAGCAAATCCGGATCTCAGCGTTTGCAGATGAGAACAGCTCTCATGTAAACAATAATCCTCCTTAGACACGTAAGTTATTGTTGTCGAGCGTCGCGTACATTGTTAATCCACACGTGACGCCAGCTGCGCTCTCACAGAGAGAAAATGAAAACAAAACTTAACGGCAGCAAACTATAAAAGCAACACTTCACGCTTGTTTTGCCAACACAACGTGGTGAATCTGTCGTCTTAACACTGTGACAGTAATGAATATTAATGAAGTTGCACAATAGAGCGCGCTGATTGGTTTGAACCAAGCTTTACTCATGCATTAATGCAGCACACTGTAAGACGTAATAAGACACACTCTGGTACAGACGTCCAGTCTGCACGCTGGAATACAATGCTATTATGTCATGGCCGTGACGCAGATTCAAAAATTCGTTTCAAACCGGAAGTACGAATTTGCTTGAAATAATGCAAAAACAACCAATTTACACTCTTTAGTGGAAAATAGGTGTCCTAATAGTGTTTTTAGCAGTGTGGGGCACATATACGACTGTCAACAGCTCAAAAAATGTGTTTTGGTGTTTCGTGACCCTTTAAATAATAGATCAAATGTGTACTCTAATTATCTCTAATTAGGAAGTCCAGAAGCTCAAATACAACAGTCATATTTAACAGAAAAAGGGTTATCATAGACTTCAATAATCCGAGACCAATTGTGTGCTATGATTACCTTTTTCTAAACATGCTTGTTTGTGTAATGCTAATGCTAATCCTAAAACACAAGACTCCCAGTAGAAGCAGTATTCTGTTTTGGGTCATTTAGAGTTTCAAGAGTTCACACTTAGATATTGCTTGACAACTGTTAGCAGGTTTGGCATGCTGTCCCGGGAGAGAACCCTGAGCTCGGAGATAGTTGAGCCCAGGGCTCCCGCCAGGTCCATAGAGCATGTGAGGGGAGTACGAGATCAGGTGGTTCTCGAGAGCTCCCCTTTTTTAAGGGACGAAAGGAGGAGAAAGGGGTGGATGGGGGGTTTCTTCGGAAAACGAAGATAAGGGAGTAAATCTAGCTAGGCTACGTATAGTGAGTTATGATAAATCTGATTGGCTAATTAATGAGTGTAGATGGGAGGCCAGCTGCAGTCAATTATATCACGTGCTCCTCTCGAAATTAGTTTGAAAAACTTCACTTAAACTAATAGTGTGATACCGAAAAATCAATCAAGTTCGGTGTGCCTCAAGTCTTTGTTCTAGGGCCATTTTTGCTCTGCAGCTGCACTATTAAAACCTTGTTTTCCGGAGGGAGGTGCTATAGTGCTGGAATAGGCCCTTCTGCTGCTGACTTTGATGTATAGCTCATTTTGGCTCTTTGCTACCAATCGGTGATGGATGGCTGTGATGGTGATGTTTTGTCCTGCCTCTCCAGTCCTCTTGACTCTGAGCCGGTGGAAATCCATCACTGTCCAGTAGCAGTTGCTGACCCCTGATAGATAGATCCCTGATGGTTACAACCAAACCACAAACGCCACACACACAAACGCGTTTCATTGAGCTAAACAAGTCCGTTATTATCTTTCATTTCAGGTTACGCATTGTTGAAGGATCACGAAAGGTCAACCACGGCGGGTTCAGAAGCCTCAACAGTCTAGTTTAATATCTGTGATGCGTAAAGGGTAGTGCCTCCGGGTGAAACTCTAAGCTAAGTGAAAGCGTCCACTGTCCCGCCCTGGCTGCTATAATGTATTCCCACGGGGGTCAAAACGCTTGACACTTCCGTGCTTATAGGCCCATTGGAGCATCTGCGGAAACAGAGATGTTTGAGGAGTTACAGTAAACCGTGGGCTGATGCAATATTCATGGGTCTCAGGGTAGCCTGGTGGAACGGCATTGCCCTAAATAGTAACAGGAAACTCGTCTGGATTTCCACTTCACAAGTTGAACGATTCTCTCTGGACATCTGCACCCTTTCACCTTACATCCTCTTTCACACTTGCTCGCTTTCCCCATCTGCCTTTTCCAGGTCTGCGGTTCTTTTGAGCACAACAAGCATGCAAGCAAAGCCTGAGTATTCTCAAAGACAGAATAATCAGATTCCTCATCTTTTCTTAGCCACACTTTGTCTCATGTGGTCATGCTAATGATGTTGTTAGGGAATTAATATTAAAATAGATTAGAGTGCTAGATTTAGCACTAGTCTGCTTTTAAAATGGCTGTCACTGTCCGTTTTATTTTATTGTTGTATTTCTTTCCAACTCTTTGTGTTTAGCATTGATACAGAGCTTAAATATCATAGGTTATTCTGCACTAGCAGAATTATCATATGCTTGTATAGTTAAGTCAAAAAAGACCACAATAATATGGCAGCCAATATAATGCTTTGGTATACTTTCAATCTTATTTAAAGGGATAGTTCACCCATAACTGTCAACATTGGGATGTGAAAATAAGGGATGGCCCTTCTCCTTTAAAAAAATCCCCAAATTACTAAAACTGTTTTTTCTGGAGCTGTTTGATTGTAAATAAACAGTTATATGTACCATGTACATCGGCAATCTTGAGATGAAGAGAGGAGTTGACTGCGATGACGCGGTTAAAGTCCAGTGAAGAATAGTTCCAGAAAGTAAGACAAAAAAAAAACAAAAGACAAAAAATAAAATAAACAAGTAAAAAACTGTGTGAGAATGTGGTAAAATCTGAAAACGTGGTAAAAATCAGGCGAGAGCTTATCTTTTGCTGGATTGATTTTGAAAACACGGTCAATTGGGATTAGGTAAGGGGGTTGGCTCTGGTCAATCTGTGCTTTCAAAAACACTATTGGTTGGGTTTAGGGAAGGAGGAGGAGTTGATCACTTAGTCAGTCAGTCGACAGCGGCCTCTGGTGGATTCACATGAGAACAGCAGGCGCAAATGGCACTCGCGAGAGAAATTTGAGATCTCAAAAAGCACAGCAGCCTTTGGTGGATTTGCAAAAACAACAAACTGCAAAAAAACAGACCTCCTGTATGTATTTGCTGCTTTCCAGATATGTAAATAGGGGTACGCTTTCAGAATGAGCCTGCACTGTAAACCCTAATGTTGTCTTTACATAAGTAGAGTTGACTGAACATTACTTAAAATGTAGCATTTTGGTCCTGTCACCTACAAATATGAGTTAATTTAACTTATATACAATGAAAATGCATAAACTTAAGATTTCAAATATCCCAATTAATCCCTTTGAAAAAATAGGTCATTTTTAATGTAGTCTTGACTGTAAAATTCTAATATGTGCAACCTTTTAGTGCTTTTTTTTTATCAGAACACAAGGCTTCATGTATAATTATTTACCATAATGGGAATAAATGATGACTTATTTTTCTTTTAAACTTTTTTTTTTTCATAGCATATAATTACACACAGAGACACATACAGTACGCCGCTGAACTAAACAATTTAAGTATAATCTACCAAACCGGCAAGTTAAATAAACTTAAATATGCAAGTTGTGGGAGACTCCATTACTCAATTAATTTGAGGCAAGGAGTTTACACAATTAATTTCGTTCAGTCAACTTATTAGGGTTTTCAGTGTGGGTTGTAAAATATGCTATGGAAGTCAATTGGTGCAAGCAACCAGATTTTTTTAAAAAGCTCTTCGTTTGTGAAAGAAACACAAATAGGTTTTCTACAAGTGTAGGGTGAGTAAATGTGGACAGAACTTTCATTTTTGAGCAAACTACCTCTTTACTGTCCGAAGGAGCTAAAGAGAGAGAGGGACAGAGAGAGAGAGGACATCAAGAGTGACCTCCTGTTTTGTCTGCTAAAAGCAAAGCCAGCACAGTTAATTAAGATGTCTGTTCAGCACAAATTAACTTTTGTAATCCTGCCAAAGCATTATGGGAATGTTACTGTTTTACAAGGATTTCGATATGGATTTTATTGATTATGAATGCATTTACCAGAATGGTTTAAGACGTGCATAAACCTACAATAATAAAAGTACATGCTTGCCAGTGCCACGCTGTAAACAATTTTAGTGGCACTGCCTTTTCCGAGCACTGCACTGAATTAAGCGTTAGGTCAGAAATATAATTCATGTCAATAATTCAAAGAGTGTAGATGGAGAGGAATTGCGAAATCTGAATCTGAAATCTTGCGAAATTGAACTTGTGAGTTAAAAGTCGATAAGTTGTGATTTACAAGTCACAGATGTAGGAAAATAAAAAGTTCTGTGGACATGATTTTAGCGTAGCGTTGTGGAATTCATAATTGCATTCTCATGTTTCAGACCTTATTGGTGCATGAAATGGTGCTAGAAGCTTTTGCAGGCTTAGTCTTTTCCTACAGGTGCAATGGCAGTCTCTGTGACATTTAATTTAGCACTCATAGCTTTTCACTGGAAGCTTGCTCCTGCCTCTTTGGGTGTGTGTTCCTCTGTAGGATTGATTTTTACTGAACAGGAGACAGAGAGAGAGAGGGAACACTTGCTCTGCGGGACTCGTCCCGACGCCCGTCTCACTGCCCTGTCAATATCTCAAAGGTGCCACAGACAGATCCTTTTCTCACTTTTTTTGCTCTCTCTCTCTCTCACTCTTTCACACACCGCGTGAATTTTTGTCACATCGATAGCATTCTGTAACAGCCAAGACTGGCGCCACCTTTTTATTGAAGCATGTCCCATGCCAGAAATAAAGAAAAATCACTACCTGAGAAGCTCTGCCTTGCCAAAGGCCGTAGGGTTTGATTATCGCACTCCCAGAATTGCTCACAGGAAGGAAAAAAAAAAATCCAATACACCTGCTTTTCAGATAATGGGTTTGATGAATTCCATGAATAATCACGGCATTATTATGTGCTGTTTAATGACACATTTGTATTATTTTGCATGTGTTATTTGCTTTTGTGTTCACACACATATACATGTATACAGTTGGAGCCAGAATTATTGGCCCACCTGAAATACTACCCTCCATGTATATTTTTCCCCAATTTTTGTTTTACGGAAATTTTTTCAACACATTTAGAAACATAATAGTCTAATAACTGATTTACTTTTATCTTTGCCATGATGACAATACATCATATTTTACTAGAGTATTTAGCTTGAAGTTATATTTAAAGGCTTAACTAGGTTAATTAGGCAAAGTCGGGTAATTAGGCAAATGATTGCATAATGTTGGTTTATTCTGTAGACAATCGGAAAAAAATATTGCATAAGGAGGCTAATAATTTTGACCTTAAAATGGATAAAATATAAAATAAAAACTGCTTTTATTCCTGCTGATGGAGGAAAACGTTTCCCGACTCCCTCGCTCAAAACACCGCTCAATAATATTTAGATGTGGTGACTGTGCGGGCCATAGGAGATCTTCAACTTCACATGTTCATTAAACCACTCTGTCCTCAGTCTTGGTGTGTGTATTGGTGCATTATCATCATGATACACTGTACCACCTTCTGGATATAATGTTCATACAATTGGGTGCACATGGTCCTCCAGAATGGGTCAGTACTCCTTGGCAGTGATGTGCCCATCTAGCAAGTATTGGGCCTAGGAAATGCCATGACATTGCAGCCCAAACCATCAATGATCCACCCCCATGCTACACTTTTTTGGGGGGCTTCTCCACACCATAACTCTCCTGGATGAGGGAAACAATTTATGTTTCACATTGTTCACATCCCAAAATTTTCACTACTGGCACCATTATAATACTTGTACTATGTAATAATTACTTAAAATACAAACGCATTCACTTTTACCATATATCTTTAATTCTTATTATATTTTTTTCTGTCTAGATTTTTTTTTTTTTTTTTTTTTGCGTTTAATATTTTTGTATTTCTTTCCAGATTTTCTTCAGTTTTAATTCTGATTGCCATTTTACTTCTACTGTGTTATTTTATTGTAATGATACTATGGTAAAACTTTATAATAACTACACACTAAGATCCATTAATGAACCATTAACAAATAGTGAATTCATTATCTGTTTAGCATTAACTCTATATTAATAAATATTAGTAAGCAGTTTATAACTGCAGCTACAAATATTGTATTCGTGACTCAAAAGCACATATATAATGTGCTTAATAATTGTGTTTTCAGGCTTTGTTAATGACTTATTTTTCATTACCAAATTAAGTATTTCATTATTTACAAACCAGTTGTTTAAGCATAGTTGGTTGTTTTTAAGACCATTCAGAATGACTTAGTAAATGCTTAATAAACAATTAAAATTAACATTTAGAATTCTTATTATTCATTCATATACTAATTGTTAATTTGTATGTTAATAAATGCTTTATTAACTCAACTTCATCCAGTTTTGTGACCTAATCTAAAGTGAGGCCTAATTATGCTTTATAAATCCCTTATAAATGACAAATAAAGGCTTAGTTAAACAGAAACAACACTATTCATTCCTATTCATTCGGTGATACACAAATGAAGCTACTTTCAAATTACTTTAAAAAAAAATCTTTGCAACCTTATCTTAAATAAAATCACTGTAGAGTTTAAACATCTTGTTATATTGTTAAATTATTATATTGCTGTTGTTTTATACAATTTCTGATAATTGTATTTTGACACTCCTATTATTCAGCAATGTTTAAACTTTACAGTAATTTTACTTTTTAGATAAGATTGCAAAGATTATTGTTCATTTGATTCTGAGCCTGTAATAGTCATTTATAAGGGATTAAAAAGCATAAATAGTCCTCACTTTATGTCTATATGTCTATACTATATGTCTGAATAATAAGAATTATGAACATTGACTTTATTAGTTTATTAATCATTTAACTCATTCTGAATATCTTAAAAACCCCCATCTACTATATACAACAAGTACAACTGGTTTGTAAATAATGCAGTACTTTACTTTATTAATGAAAAAACAATCATTCACAAAGTATGAAAGTACAATTATTAAGCACATTATAACTGTGGTTGTAAGTCAAGAATGGAGCATTTGTAACTAACGCTTTTGTACTAACGCTTATTAATGTAGAGTTAATGCTTAACAAATAATGAAATCACTAGATGCTAATGCTTAGTCTTTCGGATGAGATGTTAAACCGAGGTCCCGACTCTTTGTGGTCGTTAAAAATCCCAGGATGTCCTTAGAAAAGAGTAGGGGTTTAACCCCGGCATCCTGGCCAAATCTGCCCACTGGCCTCTGTCCATCATGGCCTCCTAAACATCCCCATATTCAATTGGCTTCATCACTGTCTCCTCTCCACCAATCAGCTGGTGTGTGGTCTGCGGTCTGGCGCAAAATGGTTGCCGTCGCGTCATCCAGGTGGATGCTGCACACTGGTGGTGGATGAGGAGATCCCCCCATTATGTAAAGCGCTTTGAGTGCCCAGAAAATCGCTATATAAATGTAAGGAACTATTATTATTATCAGTAAATCTTTCATAGTGTGTAGTTAATATGAAGTGTGACCGATACGATTTAAAGTATAAACTTGTATTTGGGTTACAGTACATTTCTAAATTAAACTGGTTAATTAAGCAGCCTAATGGAAATATGCAGCCTGCGTTTTTACAGTATGTGCTGTATCGTGCATTTAACAAAATATATATTATATTGCGCATGTGATTTTTGGATGGGGTTAGAAAAGAAATGAACTACATCTTCCAATCCAATAGAAATGTAATTTAGATCGAGGCCAATTGAATCAATTAACATATCTTCATGAACATTTTTACATTAACCGTCAATCCGAATACAAATGGATTACTTGTGTCCATGTAAACATCGCCAGTATAACCTAATTGCTTGTTAGAATCACCATCAAAACAAAGACCTGATTATTACAATTAATTCTGCCACTCTGGGTTTTATATGAAGATATTTTCACTAAAGGAGACGTGACATGTCTGTCGTCGACGAACTTCTTTTAATAAACTCAGAGCAATTAGCTTAAGAGCAAAGAAAGACTTATTGCAGGAAAGCTATCTGAACTCTTTTGTTGAAAGATCCCTCGGTCTGGCATGGAAAGGCCACTGAAAGTTCTTCTGCTGAACGATTACGTAACCTCCAGAGACTGTACTGACCTGTGAACTGTGCGAATGCCGCAGAGCAGGAATTTGTTATCTTGAGCACTAATCATAACAGTCTCTTCCTCCTGCTTACAGAACAGCGCTCTGAAGAAGCAGATTAGATCGGGATCTCTGGCGGTGGTGTCGCCCCGTGAACAGGTTTTTTCAGTCAGGACGGGGTGTTTGTTATGGTCTTGACGTGCATTTTGTTTAGTAACGCTGTAATTTTTCAGGCCTTTCCCTCAATTAAATTCAAACTTGCTTTATTGCCATGAGAAATGTTATATATGTATTGACAAAATCCAAATGGCATAGTAGTAATGATTTAATAGTAATAATAATAATAATAATAATAATAATTAGCAACGGAGTATTTAACAATTCACATAATAATTAAAAACAATAATAAATACATATTAATAAACAGAATATCAACTTGTTATGATAAAACAATAATAACAATAATAATAAACAGTATATCTATCAATAAGTATTTCAAATTAAAATAATAACAATAATAATAATATTATTAATAAGCAGTATATTTATCAATAAACATTTTAAGATAATAATAAAAAAATTATAATAAACAGTATATTTATCAATCGACTTTTTATGATAAAACAATAATAATAAATAATAATAAACAATATATTTAACAATCAACATTTTATGATAAAACATTAATAATAATAATAATAATAAACAGTATATTTATAAATCAACATTTTAAGATAAAATAATAATAATAATAATAATAATAATAATAATAATAATAATAATAAACAGTATCTTTATCAATCATCATTTTATGATTTATTTACAGCATTTTAGAATTATTATGAAAACTTTGATGCTTTTAATTTTTAAAAGCATATTTATTTTTAATTAAAAAATTTAGGGGTGAAATTTGACTATAATTTTGACAATCAGATTAGAGCAGTAGGTACATCTAGCTTTTTTCAATTAAGACAACGGGCACAAATAAAGCAATATACCTGTATAAAAACTACAATTTGAGACAGTAATCCATGCTTTTATGATCACTTGGTTAGATTACTGTAATGCACTGTATGTGGGAGTAGCAGGTCAGTTTACAAATGGTGAAAAATGAGTGTGAGCTCGGCAATGTTGGCCAAAAAGAAGAAAACGGCGTGCACGCTGACATTGTGAGGTGAAAACTCCAGTTGGAGTGCCTACTCAATCACACGATACCCAGAGTTTCAGAAAATCTTCATCCTGGCTGGAGTTTTCAGAAAAGTTTCAGTCACCTGACACTCGTCACCTGAAACTGCATATTAAAAAAAAAACATGTGGTTTTGAAAATACCTGAGATCATGTGGACAGGGCTTTAAATTTGAAAATTGTCTCTTACTTTCTCTCTCTCTCTCTATCTCTCACTCCCCAAACAAAGGCTTCTTCGATTATTTTTGCAGGCGTAACAGGGGAGTCCACTCCCAAGACCAGGAAACTGCTATTTCAATTGAGTTCCCGCCGGAACACTGCAGATAACATTCACAGAGAACATTTTCTGATTCTTCCAGCTGATTACAGATTAATGGCTGTTGTTTCTGCGAGACCTTTACTTTGTGCTTGTGTGTAGGCATAAGTGAAATCTTGCACACATTTGTTGGATTATACACACTATTTTATGTGTGAATGCTACAGTTGTAATTAGATTTTTTTTATGACAATCTTGGTCTTTAATTACTATATTACTTTTATTAGTAGTTGTAGTTTTAGTTGTAGCAGTAGTTGTGGTGGTGTTGCCCTAACAGAATAGTCTTTTTTTATTGTCAAAATTCATTTGTACACTGTAAACTCTGAGCCAGTGTTAATTAAGTTCTTTGAGATATCATTATAGTTTTTTTTTTTTTTTTTTTTAACTTTGAGTAATGTTGACGTTTTATTGTATACATTTTTAACAATGTTAATCATTTTTAGTTATTGTGTATTGTTAGTGTAAGGTAAAGCTCGAGTTAAATGGTTAAAAATGACAAATGATGCTAAAGTAATTTAATATTTTATTATAAATTTTATTTAGTTAAGGTTTTATTTATTACATATATTAAAAATATGTTTGTTTGTTTGTTTTCATTTAATTAGATCTTTTCTTCAGTTAACCATATTATATATTTATGATATTTTTGTTATATTTCCTCTATAAAACTATATTATTTTTTTTATTTTAATTTAGTTTTTAGCTTATTTTATGTAATTTATTTTTTAATTTTTAAATGTTTTTTTTTTTAATTGTATTTAGTTTTTATTTATGTAATTTTATGTAATTTTCTTTTATTGAATTTTATTTCACTTTATTTTATTTTTTGGTTTGATTTTTGATCCTTTTTTATTTGTTATTGTTATTTATTTATTTTTTTCATTATTTTTTCATTTTGTTGTTTTATTTTATAATGATCAATATTTATTTTATTTCATTTTATTTCCACTTTTTTATTTATAATTTTAAGTAGATTTAATTACATTTTATTTTATTTCATAGTATTTTATTTTTTTATATATATTTATTTTATAATGATGCATTTATATTTTATTTTATTTTAATTTGTATTTTGTTTTATTTTATTTTATTTATCATTTATTTTTTATTGTATTTTATGTTTCATTTCATTTTTTTATTTTTCATTTTATTTTGTAATGATGCATATTTATTTTATTTATTTCTTTATTTTTTATATTTTTTAAATTTATTTTACTTTTGTTTTTATTTATTTGTTTATATTTTATTTTATTTCATGTTTCATTTTGACACCATTACGCAAAGTTTAAATATTGTTCAAATATTGTAGCATTAGAATATACAGTACGCCATTGTTTTCATCGTTGCAAGTAGCATACAACAGTTTACATTTGATGGTTACCAATTAAAATGTGCTAGTGTAACCCCGAAATGAACTTCTTGAGAACGGCGTGGAGTTGCTCTTGTACCAAACCCAAAAAAGAGATTAGCGGAGAGCGTAATGGAGCAGGTGGAATGGAAGCAATGGATCCAGTCCATAATGGCTGTAATGAATGCATACATCACACACTCTTCTCCTTGCGTTTGCTCAATACACTGGCCTGTCGTAAACCCCGAGACCTCTAATGTACCAAATGCAATTTAGGTGGATGACGAAAGGCCTTCTATGTCTGTAAGTGGTAAAATGCAAAAGCGTTGTTGATTTTACTCTGGTGAAAAGGTGGAAACCTACAGCATCTTGTGCTCTTCCCAGCTGAGGGAAAGTTATTTCAGAGGAACAGCAAGTTATATTTTAATTAAAAGGGTATGGAGACAGACTTTGTGACATGATGCCACTGAGTCTGGATGTGTGGTGGCTAAATGATGAATAGACTTTAGGAGTGTGTTTAAAAGAAGTACTTGAGCTAGAAAGTGAGGAAACGGCTTAAAAGCAGGGGGATGTGAAGTGACTTCTCTGTTTAAGACTCATTAATCCTAAAGGTCTAAGAGGAAATAAAAGTGATGGCGCCTCAGCAGGAGGCCATGCTAATGGAGCTGGATTGTCCCGAGGGCCACCTGCTGTCATGACTGTGCATGTGTGTGTGGGTGCTGGTTTTGGTGGTTTTCAAGGACAGTTTTTTTGTATAATGACATGGGTATGGCCTAGTTGTACACTGTCAAAAATTATGTTGGCCTAAAACTTAAAACTGTGTTTCTTTTGTTGATGCAACTTTTAAAACTTAGATAAAACTTATAAAAAAGTTTTAAAACTTATTAAACTTATAAAAACTTTGTGGCTTTTTTTTTTTTTTTTGAGTTTTTGAAAAGTTCAGCGAATTAAAGTGAGGCTTTAAAACTGAATCTAAAAAAGTTCATCTAACTAAAGTGAGGTTTTTAAAACTAAATCTAATAAGTTCAGCTAACCAAAGTGAATGAAACTGAAAACAATTATTTCGGCTAATTAAAGTGAAGTTTTTTAAACTGAATCCAATAAGTTCAGCTAACTTAAGTAAAGTTTTTAAAACTGATTCCAATAAGTTCAGCTAACTTAAGTTAAGTTTTTAAAACTGAATCCAATAAGTTCAGCTAACTTAAATGAAGTTTTTAAAACTGATTCCAATAAGTTCAGCTAACTTAAGTGAAGTTTTTAAAACTGAATCTAATAAGTTTGCCTAACTTGAGTGAAGTGTTTATAACTGAATCCAATTAGTTAAACTAACATATGTAAAGTTTTTAAAACTGAATCCAATAAGTTCAGGTAACCTAAGTGAAGTTTTTAAAACTGAATCCAATAAGTTCAGCTAAATCAAGTGACGTTTCCAAAGCTGAATTTAATAAGTTCAGCTAACTTAAGTGAAGTGTTTAAAACAATAAATTCAGCTAATTTCAGTGGTTTCCAAAGCTGAATCCAATAAGTTTAGCTAACTTAAGTGAAGTGTTTAAAGCTGAATCCAATAAGTTTAGCTAACTTAAGTGAAGTGTTTAAAGCTGAATCCAATAAGTTAAGCTAACTTAAGTGAAGGTTCTAAAGCTGAATCCAGTAAGTTCAGCTAACTTAAATGTAGTTTCCAAAGCTGAATCCAATAAGTTCAGCTAAATTAAGTAAAGTTTTTTAAACTGAATCCAATATGTTCAGCTAACTTATGTCAAGTTTTCAAAACTTAAATTTATATTAGGTTGCTGAACCTATTGGTTTTGTCAGCTGAACTTAAACAAATTAAAAAACTAAAAAAACAAATTTGAATCAACTATTTTTTACAATGTACTGTGATATGGTGGTTTGCATGGACATGTCTTGTGTTTTTGTAATTCCGAATGCTTCAAAATGATACTTAACGAGGTCTTTTGACATTCAAATTTTGCCACAGGTTTCCTGTGAGTGTTGAGTTTAAGGGTGGGAATGTCTCAGGGCCATAAAATAAGCGGTTTATACAGTATAAAATACATTGCGCCTGTGGAGAGTCCTCATAAACCACCAATACCAGTATGTGGGTGTGTGTGGGTGTGTGTCTGCATGTGTAAGTAACTAGATGACAGCTTGGATGAGGACAGAGCTGGTTGCAGCGTTTCAACAAAGAAGTATTTGACAGTTTAAGTGAATATGTGTGTCTGACACTTCAGAGATCAAAACAGATCCATATTAATAGGATGGTTTGATTCAAGCTTTCTGAAAAGTCACTTTATATGATGAACTCATTTCATGTTGGCATTTATTCTCGTATAAACATTGATCAGCAAGCAGTAGTAAACAGATATTAAACTGTTCTTACTTTACACATAAGAATGAACCTCTTTGAGCAAGTTCATGTGACCAAATTTGAATGCCATCAACAGTTGTTGATGATCACTGCTAAATTAAAAGCTAACCCTTCAACTTGGCATATGTTTAACTGCACTTTCTAGATAAAATGAAGTATAAGCAACTTTTGTTCCTTCTAAAGCTAATTATATTTACAGTGACATTATTGAATAATTTGCTTTCGAAAACACTATTGGTTGGGTTTATAAAAAGGTTTAGGTCAGTGCCTAGCTAGGCAATCTGTACGACAAGCCCCACCTTCTCAGTACAAAACATACGCTAAGTAATGTATTTCAGCTTAGCCAACAAAGAAAATCCTTCTTGTGGATTTGTCATCTGAAACGTACAAGGGAACATTCCCAGAGCAACATATTTTAAGTTTCATAAAAATGTAGGCTGAGGAAAGTACTTTTTAATGATCCTGGGCTGAATTAAAACTAGTTTTCGTCTCTTTTTTTCTTAATTTTATTTTGAAGCCAAAGATTTTCTGTGTAATATTCCAGAAATATTCCAAATTGTAGTAAAATAGTGTAGTTTTTTGTTTTAAAAATGAACAAATTAAATTAATTAAATAAAGTTGGTTTGAAATGACATGGTTTGAAATGACACGAGTTAATAATGACAACATTCTGGGGTAAACTAACACTCTAAGGACACACTTTGCCATTAAACGTGTCAGATTCACAGTCTATCTCTGTTTACAATTTTATCCATTTTTATTTATTTATTTCAAACTCATAGCTGATACCATGTGGCAGTGTTTTGCACAAGGGCGATAGAAGCAATACTGACAAATTTATAGTGGCTGACAAATTCCTAACAGTTTATCATTTCAACCGGTGTATCTAGTATATCCCCCACTGCTATTCCAGGTACTTGTTTTTCTCCTCCCACACTATACCTAGATGACAACACTTTCAGCATCTCCTGCCCCACAAACGCCATCCTCCACACTCGCCTATAACAGCTGAGCTCAGTGCTTAGAAGCGAAGGTCTTTGATCCGGCCCTGAAAGTGTCTAGTGCCGTGTACTGGGGAAGATAAGTTGAACCAGGTGAGCGGGAGAGATAGCAACTGCCGACACCACCGACACAGACGGCCACAATAACTGCTGCTTATTCTGTTGCGTAATCAGCCAGCCACTGATGCAAATAAAATACAAAAAAAAAACACAGCAAGGTGAAGAACAGCCTGCTATTGCGTTTTTTATTTATGACGAAGACACTTTGACTCTTATGTGTGAAAGAGTAATGCATAAAACTGCTTGAATGTGCGGCTAAATTTATTTGTTCCTTATCCTGGAGTTTTAAAACATGCCGTCTTCAATGCTAATATTTATCTAACGTTTGCAGTTTGAGCGCAATGGGAGTGACGTCAGATGCATCCCATGTTTTTATTCAGCGTACATCTTCCAAATTATATAAACATTTACATGTAAGAGCTGTAATGTTGTAAGGTATTGCTACAGATTCTGTAGCTGAGATTTTTAAAGGGTCTCGATACACCAAAATGTATTTTTTGAGATGTCGACAGTCACATATATATTTATTTACGTTGCTCAAAACACTATTAGGACACGTATATTTCACTAAAAAGTTTCAATTAGTAAAAATGTTTTGTTATTGCTTTGTTTAGAGCAAACTCATTATTTTGGTTTAAAAAGAAAATTTTAAGCTGCGTCACGGTTGTGAGATTATTGTGTAAATTCCAGCGTGGAGATGGGCTGTCTGTACCAGCTTGTGCAAAGTGACGTCATTGAGTATTTAGCTCATCTGTGCATTAATTCATGAGAAAGACTTGGTTTAAACCAATCAGAGCACTCTATTGTGAATGAGATGCAACTTCATTAATGTGCATGAATTAGCTTCGAAGACTCCTTTTACCTGTTACAGTTTTCAGAGAGTCGCCACGTTGTGTTGCGGAAATCAAACAAGTAGTAGAAGAATTGTTCGAAGACATAAGTCGTCAGTGTTGCATTTATAAATGTGCCGCAACAAAGGTTTTGTTTCCATTTCCCTGCGATGAGAGCGATGCTTGTAAGTGGACCCACATATGTGGATTACAGTGGTCTGCTAACAGTCGAAAAAAAAAGTTCGTAAGGAACATACATTCTTTTTACCTGAAAGCTTTCAGAATCTGGAAATGGTAAAATCCGAAATTGCCACTCGTCTTCCTTTAAAAAAAAGACGCGGTTGCAGTTGGTGCTTATTGTCCGTCCTGTTTTTACGAATTTGGTGAGCGATCAATGTACTTTGTTTATGTTTATTCAGATGGAAAAGCTAGTTAGTATCATCAGCAGTTCTCTTTCAATATTTAAAGACATACCTTAGTCAAAATTATTTAGTTACTAAGTGTTATACCTGCCAACACACCGTTTTTCCCGGGAGTCTTCCCTATTTCAGACCCAACAAGTAGTGTAAGAATTGTTCGGAGACATGGGTCGTCAGTGTTGTGTTTATAAATGTGCTGCAATGAAGATTTTGTTTCCATTTCCCCACGACAAGGCCAAAGCTTGTGTGTGGACCCACATATGTGGATTACAGTGGTCTGCTAACACGCGACAAAAAAATATTCGTAAGGAACATGCGTTCCTTTTACCCGAAAGCTTTCCGAATCTGGAAATGGTGAAATCCCGATTTGCCACTCATCATCTTTTAAAAAAAAAGACACGGTTCCAGTTGGTGTTGATTGTCCTGGCTCTATGAATTTGGTCAATGTTCTTTGTTTATGTTTATTCAGATGGCAAATTTAGTATCGTCAGCAGTATTCCTTCAATTTTTAAAAACAATTTAGTCGAATAGTATTATTTAGTTACTATTTTTCATACCTGTCAACGGTCTCATTTTTTCCCAGAAGTCTCCCTTATTTCAGACCCATCCCCTGCCACCCTCCCGTTTTGTTATTTCTCCTGGAAAACTCCTGTAATTTCACCCCCCATTCCCCCAGTCCGAAAATCTGTGCATTATACAGTTACTTGCTCGGTTTTCAGCTGTGTTATTTAGACACCTCACCTCCGTCACCAAACCCCCAACCCCCACTCACCCTACTACCTCAGTCTCCCGGATGTTCAGAGACATTGGCAGGTATGCTAAGTTTACAGTAATATCACTACAATATTTTTGAAAATTCTAAATCTTCCCCTTTCAAACAGCTCACCTACTTTCACAACGTTTTTCAAACTAGGGGTGTGAAAACACCCTGCTGAGACAAGGTGGGTTTCATGGCGCTTTAAATATTGTATGAAAACATATGAGTGCTGGAGTAGTTGAATGTGCAAAGTCTGACTGAAATATAGAGTTTCTGATGCGTGATGCATTTATGGGGTGTAGTGCAGTGTTAGTGCAGAGCCTTATGGGTAAGATTCTTTTGAAACTCGACTGGTCATCAGAGTCGATGCGTGTTTCTCTGATGCTTTAAGATTCCAGAGCTTGAGAGAAGCCTGTTTTATGCTTTAACTTCTGTTGAAGGATTTTCGCTGATGATGGCAAAGCAGGGAGGTGGGGAGGTTGGAGCAGCTCATCTGGACTTCTGGAGAGTAGAGTGTTTTGAGAGGCTGTTGCATAATGGGAATTGGCTGCATGCTGGTGATAAGAAGAGGGTCAGTTATGTAAGAAGGTCATGGTTTGTGTGGAGGTTCTAATTGGAGGGGGGGAAAAGTGACTCAGAAAAACTGCCTCAATATGTTTAGGCCTTCTGCACAGGTCACAGTTTCTGATAACTCAAAGCCTTTTTTTAATCGGTTGGATGGACAATTTGCTTACTGGATGATAAAATGGGCATTAATATTACTTCAGACTTGTACTGGAGGTGAGGCCAAGTCATACTTATTGACCTAAATATCATAAAAGGGTCTTTTTCACTTAAAGAACATTTTTATAGTTTCTACAACTGTACCAAAGTCTTTTCACTCTGTGGCCATATTTGCAACATCCCCAAGTAGTTTATCCAAGACCAAAATCTTATCTAAATGAATGGAGATAACCAGAAATCTTGAAAACTACTTACTGAACTTGCAATCATAAAACATATTTTGACTGGAAGGCAGGGCTTACTTAGCTCTGGCGGTCATACTGAGCGTTTTGCCTTTCACGATTCATAGTTATGCGAGTGAATCGTCTTTGTAAATCTGTAGTCTTTTTCAGTACCCACTTTTTGATGTGCTGAACCAATTTTAGTTATAGGAATGCAGTTTGGGAGAAATGATGCCTCATTCACACGAGCAGCGACTTTGTAGCTGCATGTTGCTCTGGGTGGCAACCTGCTGCAAACGTAGGCCTGTGTAGGTCTATAGTAGGGGTGTCAAACTCAGTTCCTGAAGGGCTGCAGCTTGCTCAAACACACTTACTTTTTGGTTTTAAACCTGCCTGAAGAACTTAGGGTGGGAACTAAACTGTGCAGAGCTGCAGCCTTCCAGGAACTGAGTTTGACACCTGTGGTCTACAGCATGGAGAATACAACTGGCCTCTGCAGGAGCTGAGAGAGGATCATGTGAGCTCTACTGGTGCTTCTATTGGCTCAGGAAATTCACAATTAATTTACATAAAGTTGAAGGATTCTCAACTTTAAAGCATTGCTCGACACGCTCACTTAGTCGCCAACGGTCACTGCTGCTTGCGTAGAAAGGTCGCGGGAAGTTGCTTGCTCTCTGTTGAAATGAAAAGCTTGTCACTTTGCCGCTGCAAGTTGCTCATAGTGTGAATGAGGCCTAATGACTCATTTCCACTGAGCAGTGTGGTTCAGTACAGCGTTTGGTTAGGTATGGGTCACTATGATCAGACTTGCGTTTGCTACTAACTTATAGTGCCCTAACTTGGTAGGTGTGGTGTTTGCCAGTAAGTTGCAAACAGTGTCATTCTCACTTGAAGAAGAAAGGCGTAAGGATATGTGTCTTTTGTGGACTAAGGTTAAAATAATTTAAGATATAGATATAGAACAGAGGTGCCCAACCCTGTTCCTGGAGATCTACCTCCCTGCTGGCTTCAGCTGCAACCTTGATCAATCACACCTGTCTTTAATTACCAAGAGCTTCTACTTAGTTGTTTTAGTTGTGTTTGATCAAGGTAAGAGCTGAACTCTGCTGTAAGTTAGATCTCCAGGAACAGAGTTGAGCACCCCTGATATAGAATATAGATGTGCAGCAAGCATGCACAAATAGAAAGAGGAAGTGCACATTTCCATGCACTTAAACCTATTATGTAAAAGGCCTCGCAAACAACAATGGAGGACATACAGCAGATTCTGTTCTTGCTTCTTGGCACGTGGCTGTTCGTCACAAGACAAGCTTTGTTTGAGTTTAGGTTGACCATAGTTTATTAATGGATGTTATCTTTCATAATTATGACGAGTTTTGGCTGTCTATAAAAATCTTGCTTGTTGTATTGTCGTTCCCTTGTTTTGTTTTGTTGGTGACGATTCTTTCTAAACCAATAGCATTCAGCAGAGAGTCTAGCTCCACTCTTTTAAACTGTTCTATTATGCTAGGTACCCTTAAGGCTGATTTATACTTCTGCTTTAAGTGATCAGGCATTGAGCTGTGCCACGGTTGTCACCGGTACCAAACTGACCAATCACAGAGCTTGTGCTATGTGTCGTTGTAATATGTAGTTAAATTTTTTGAGAGGTGCGCGTCAGCCACATCGAGGGCTATGCGACCGCACGAAGGCTGCACCGGACCATATGCATGCGCTTAACACTGAAGTGTAAATCAGCCTTTAGGGAAGGGTGCCAAAAAAGTGGTACAGTACAGTTTGCTGTTTTGCCACCTTTGACAGTAGAAATAGAAACAAATGCATACCATTGTCTACAGAACTGAACCATAACGCTCAGTGTAAATGGACCATAAATTAGCTTCCACCTAAGAAGACGTTCACAATAGGAACTACCAGTGACATTGCAATAGGCAAATACATCTAGCTCTAATTTATATTGTGTTATACATATACAGTAAGCTAATGTTAGCTGCATTGTGTTCTTTTCTGATCCTCATTGTTGCCAAACAGTACCATACCATGCGCAGAAAAAATAAATACATACATTTCCTGGTGGCACCTGATCTTTATGTTTTTTTTTTTTTTTTTGCCTTGTCAAGACGTATCTATCTCTTTCAACTCTGTCTTCGATTGTTAAGAACAGCGCATTATACAATGGGCTTATGGGTAACGTGCATTTCATGGAGGGCTGCTCATGCTGAAAACCCATCCCGTTAATGATGGCTGCTCTTGGGGAAGCCGCTTTATCAAGTGCTTGATGAGCGCTGACTAGGCATGGACAGAACACTGCTTTATGATTGGCCACTGAAGACTTTTGGAACAAACAGGACGGCACGCTTGATTGGCTAATTGCTCTCTTTTGACATCCTCAGTCCTTTTGACTGTATCTTATTCTCTCATCCTTTCATTCGTTATCTCTTTCCCTGAAACATTTCTATATGTCAGACTGTATGAATGTGGACTGTTTAAAGAGGGGAAAAACAGAGTTAGAGAAGATGACAGGACAGTGCATTGCAGCTGGTAAAGAAGACGTGAGGTCGAAAAATCAATGTTCCTTCTTTCTTAGTGTCCTTGATGCACACCATGCTGTCAGGATTTCCTTCTGACTCCCCGGGCAACTAAAACATCCAGCTTTAGTAGCGAAGAGATTATATTGGAGTGTCCTTGTATGCATTTTAATGAGAGGTTAGGTTGAGAGTACAGGTGAATGGACCACATGTCAAGATGGGAACAGTTGATGAACACACCTCAAAAGCAAAGCAGTTCTTGGAACTCTGAACTAGCACCCAGTGGAAAAGAGGTACCAGTAACCATTGACCCTTTATATTCCAATTAATTTAAAAGGTCATATAATTCCCAAAGCTCAGTCAGATTCTGCCCAGTACCTTTTTTATTTTATCATCCTGTCAACAGTCTTTCACAAACTACCTCTCAATCCCTAATGTCCTCCCTTGATTTCTTCAGAGCAAGTGTTTGGCCTTGTTTCTGAGGTGGGATCAAAGGGCTGACAGCTGCCCCTCTTCCCCGTTGAGTGTCCTGTGTTCTGTCTGTCTGCTCTCTCCCGAGACCATGACATCAAACATGAAAGACCAACAAAGATCCCTGGAGGTTTTGACAGCATTCTCGAGAAGTCCTGCCGCTGGATGGAGGGGAAAAAAGATTGAGCCAGCGAGAAAGAGAGACAAAGGCTGATGGAGCAAGGGCACGTACAAGATTGAGAGGCGGGAAACAAAGAAGGAAAGAGCCTGCCGTTTAGCCCGCAGGCTTGTTGCTTATTGCTGCTGAGCTGGACTCGGACTAATTAGTTATTAGATTGCAAAGATGTGCAGGAACAAGTTTTAATTAGGTTAGTGGCGGCTTAAATGAAATGTCTAGCAGAGCACAGTTCTGCGTATGATAATGATTGACTGAATGCAACAGAATACGGCTCAGGAAGCAACAAGTGTTTGGGAATAGATAATTATGAAGGTGACCTTTTAAATTATAGCACAAACACCTCAATGCCAGAATCTATCGCCTGAAGTAAGCTTGTTGTGCCCTTATGAATGAAATGACTATGGACAACTATGTTTAACTACCATAGAAATGCACTCTGAATATCCAGTTAGACAAGCAATGCTGCAGGTCATACTTGAGTTTGGTAAGATGAACCAATCCATAGCATTAGCTTACGTTGATGGTACCATTGTTAAACAAACCATTGTTAAACAATATCTTGCCTAATTACCCTAACCTGCCTAGTTAACCTAATTAACCTAGTTACGCCTGTAGATATCACTTTAAGCTGTATGGAAGTGTCTTGAAAAATATTTAGTAAAATATTGTTTACTGTCATCATGGCAAAGATAGAATAAATGAGTTATTAGAAATGAGTTATTAAAACTATTATGTTTAAAAATTTGTTGAAGAAAAATTCTATCCATTAAACAGGAATTGGGGAAAAAATAAACAGGTGGGCTAATAATTCAAGGGGGCTAATGATTCTGACTTCAACTAAGTGTGTGTGTGTGTGTGTGTGTGTGTGTGTGTGTGTGTGTGTGTGTGCTTGCGTGTGTGCTTGCGTGTGTGCGTGCGTATGTATGTGTATATATATATATATATATATATATATATATATATATATATATATATATATATGTATATATATATATATACAGCCCATTTTGAAAATGATTATTTTTATTAATTTCCATGTGAATATAGGCAATGTATTTTAGTGCATTTAAACAAAACACATTTAATAAAAAGATATATTTATTAAAATAATATTTTAGTCACTAAACATTCAGAAATTTAAAGATCATACAATTAAATTCAATTAAAATATTGAAAAAAAAAATACAACTTACAAAGTTTTTCACATTTTTCGCTTCTTTTGATTTTTCCACTATTTTCATTTTTATTTAAAAATCTTCTATAATGTATACATTTGGCTTTACTAGTTTTTGGACCGTTATTGTAAGTTATTTTGTTGGACAAGCTCCAGATTTGGCTTCAGTACCGAGTAACCTAATGTATATGCACAAATATAATATTGTATAGCTTCCTATTAAAAATATAAATTTAAAAGACAGATTTGAGGGGTGGACTTATATATGCCAAGCACTGTATACTATATTACACTTTTATGTATATTTGTAAATTTACTATACAATACTATACTATTTTAAATGTGAAATGCAGGATTTCTTGATTTTTATTTTTAACAAACCTGAATAAAGTTTGTTTTTGGTATTATTTGCAAAGCATAACTATGCACAATATGTTTCATTGGCAGTTTTATTGGTCACTAAGACAGAACTGATTTAATTTGCTTCGATTTAAAAATGAAATAATAGCTTTAGATGTAGAAAAGCTACTTTAGCCATGTAGCTTTTAGCTTAGCTTGCTATATATACCAGGGGGTAGCTTTTAGTGTAGTCAAGCTACATCTGAAGTAGAGTAACTTATAGCTCACTACATTTTTCAAGTAGCTTGCCCAACATTGGTTGTTTTTTGCAAGGCGATAAAGATGTAACTATACTAACACTATTAAAATTAATTAATTTATCGTTGTTGTTGAGTTTTGATTGATTTGAAATCAGTTTATTCTCCACTGATTCAATAGTCTGGTTACCCATTTAGTGTTTTTCTGTTAGAACAGACTTCAGAATACCAGTGTCCCTACAAGTTTGTAGCGTATAGTTGCTGTGTTTTGTCTTTTAATGGCAGTTTCATTTGTTAAAGCACTTTATCAAAGTTAAAAGTCATCAAATGAACTTAATTGACTTTGGGGGCAGCGCGGTCAGTGCACATTAATGTAGAACCACATGGTAATACACAAAGGATGTTCACAGAAATCTGCACACCGCGCATGAGATTGGAACACACAGGTAGACTGTGAGGCCCAGACGCTAAGTGGCTATTGATTTCTACACACAGTGAAACTGCGCTGTTTCTTGCCTCGGCTCAGCGTGCAGCGCTCACCAGCGGTTAATTGCCTTTTAAGACACAGATGTCTTTGGCTGGTTCATTTTTAATGATGGCGGCCAGGATGAGGTGTTTTTAGTGTGGTGGAATCGTCTGATAAATACGCGAACACTCGCACTCGCACAAGGTCATTTGCTGTACATGGCTACCATTATGTTATACTTGGCGCCTTAGAAATTCAGGACGAAGAAAATAAAGGAATTCTGTTCTGTGGAACATCTTACAGTAAGAACTGCTCAGCATTCTTAATAGTCTTTGTCAATGATTTATATATGGGTGGGCTGCACTTCCTGCCTTTCTCCAGGACGTTGTTGCTGGGAAATGGGCCATGGCTTCCTGTCTTTTCTCATCAGCACTTATTCGGTTAGCTGTGGAAAGTTTCACTTCAATTAATGAATTAATTTCTTGCCTTATCGCATCTTGGCACACTTTGAACTCGAAGGTGAATGGCAGTTCTAAGAGTTGTGCAACAACCCCTGGATTTGGTTATGTAACCAGAGGGTCAGGGAGTCACTCGGGTTTAAGCAGCACTTGGCAGCGGCAGGGAATCCTTTATAAATGTTCTACCCAAGCACATTTCCTCTAATTAGTGAAGATGAGAGCTGGGTCTAACACTCCCTGGTGTGCCTAAGGTGATCGGTTGTGTAAAGAGACTTGGGTTGGGGCAGTTACCTTCTCTCTCGCTCGCTCTCCAGCCGGAAACACTGGACAGAGGAGCTTTCTGATGCATGGAAGCATATTGAGGAGCACAGAGGAACAGTAATTAGGAATAGCATTCCAATGGTGTAAAACCCCAGAGGTCCTGGTCCACCCTGAGTTGTTTCGAAGTGTGTGTGTCCCTGATGATCCTGAGCGAATATGTTATGTTATCAGTGGGATTTTACGCATGAGCAAAATGTAATCCCTCATAAACCTCCACCCACAGACAGACCCCCAGGTCCAAAACACCCACTTACATCCAACACTATTGTGTCCCATACAGTATGTATGTAAGGGATGTGTGTGGCAGAGTAAGCATTTACATTTAGCTGATCTTTTTTTATCTGATCCGACTTACACACATGCACAAACCTGGAGCAGTGGGCGGCCCAGGGAACAGTTGGGGTGTTCGGGGGTTCCTTGCTTAAGGTACTCACCTCCGCCGTGGTATTGATGGTGGAAGATATTTCTAGATATTGTTGGAATATCTAATCAATTCCATGCATGTTCAATAAAAAAAGATCAGGAGGTTTTTCTTCAATGTCCAAAATTTTAGTAATTTATTCAACCCAGGTTCATTCTCTAAACATAGCCTCGCGGACGTTTCTGGAGGCCACGAAATACGTCCCGGAAGGTACGTATTTATGCAGTTTTTATTTTTGCAAATCAGCGTGCTCTAGACCAGGTGCAACAAACATCTCCTCCTAATGTGCAAAGCTTCAAAAGTAGATTGCTTGCTTATTTAATATATTCGTTCTCACTTCTGCCCATGCAAATGAGGTCTTATTTACAATTGATCTACACAGCATCTCTGAGCGCAGGAACGGTCTGCACTTAGGTCTAGACGGTGTAATTGAGCATGTCCACAGGAGCAGGAGAACTTGCTTACGGTTGAAAGAAGAAAAAAGTAGGGGGAGCAGGTAGTGTTTAATGTAACTCTCAGACCTCAGCTGCCCTTTCTCTTTCTCTTCTACCTTTGCTGTATTTTTAAGATTTTCACAAAAAAAAACTTGGAAGTGTTTTTTTTTTTTTTTTCAACCTATGCCATGGGCCAAACAAATCCCATACCATTTGATATGAATGCTGTGTTCGTCCTCTATAGTTATGTGTTTGTTCACTTTCACAGGCCAGTGTTCCTGCTGCTCTATATTGACTATTTCATGAAAGGTTTTCTGCACCGAACTCGGGTTTACATTTTTGTGGTACTGAGCTTTTATATGAGACCCCAGACAACAAAACCAGTCATAAGGGTCAGGTTTTGTTGAAATTGAGATTTATACACATAAAAACTAAACAAATAAGATGTGTGGTTTGTTAGGATTTAACAAACCTTCACAACTATTTGAAAATCTGGAATCTGAGGGTAAAACAAATCATCTTAAAGTTGTCAAAATTAACACACATTACTAATCCAAAACTAGGTCAGAATTAGCCCTCCTGAATTATTAGCTCCCCTGTATTTTTTTTTCCCAATTTCTGATTAACAGAAAGATATTTTCCAACAGATTTCTAAAGATAATAGTTTTAATAACTCATTTCTTTGTCATGATGACAGTAAGTAATAATTTACTATATATTTTTCAAGATACTTGTATTCAGCTTACAGTTCAATGTAAAGGCTTAACTTAGGTAATTAGTCTAGTAAGGGTAATTAGGCAAATCAATACATGACGATGGTTTATTCTGTAGACAAATGAAGAATTATTGCTTAATGGGACTAATAATATTGACCTTAGAATGTTTTTTAAAAAACTGTTTTTATTCTAGCTGAAATAAAACAAATAAGAATATATTTATATTGAAAAAAAATATTATAGGGAATACTGTGAAAAAAATTCTTGCTCTGTTCATTCCTTGCACTGTTCGAAAGACTCACCCCCGACTGACAGAGGTCCAAATTTACCCCATGCATGAGCTTGTTTGTTCTATTTTGATTGCTATATCATCATAAATTGTGGAAATAGCCCATCAAAGGCTGTAAGACCACGCAGAATCTGGCATAAGTGGAGTCAACTTTTACTAGTAACGTACTATATTGTTGTTAAATAGAGAAACTTTTATTCTAAATCTTGGACCCTATTCTTGAAACAATAAATGACAGATGAAAAAGTGTGAAGCACCAAAAGCAGGCCATATTAAAGTTCATTTTAATAGTTATTAGGTTGTTGTTGTCATCCATGAATTATCAAATGTATGTTTTTAGAAGAGAAGCTAGAAAAAAAAAAGCTCTATTATTATTATTATTATTATTATTATTATTATTATTATTATTATTATTATTATTATTATGTTTATTATTATGTTTATTTTGTTTTAATTGTTTATTATTCAAATGAGCAAATTCTGACTGAGGAAAGTTGAATGTGTTGGCCAGTTTGTTATTTCCCTAATACATGACAGTAGGTTACCATTTTTTTTTTTCTAATGATATATGATGTAATCATTTTTTTTATCTTTAAGAAAAGTTTTTGATATGTCAAAAAGTTATTCCAGCTAAAAATAGTGCTTAAAATGTCAATAAATGTAATATTTATACCTCTAGATAGAAAATGGGGTGAATAACTGCAAAACTCTCAACTTTTTAAGAGAAAAAAAGAAATACCCCTTTCACCAGGCTGGCTACGAGACCTTTAGATTTAGATCTGGTGACCAAAATTCAGTGTTTAGTCAGCGTCTAAGAAAAACATTATTATGACGTTCAATAACAACGTAAAATTACATTGATATTTGTTTGATTCTAAGCTGTAAAGTGACCAAAATCCAATGCCGAGCCCACATCTTAAACCACTGTCATATTGACGTCAAATACTGATATTTATTCGTCAGGTATGACAACCAAAATACAACGTCTGAAAGATGTGAAGTGGTAACATCTATACAATTTCAAGCTGTAACATCATTATACGTTAATATTTAGTTGATTTTAGATTGGATGTTGGACATCGGCCTAACATTGGGTTCTGATATCAACTCTTTTCATTTCCAAACAAAATGCAACGTCCCCACGACAATGTCAATCTGACATCTGTACTGTATTTAGAGCAGGAAAATTTAAGATTTACTGAATATTCTAATTATTTTGGCAATTATAATATTGACTCATATCGGCTATTCCTACATATATATGAAATTTAAGACTTAAGGTTTTGTTTCTCAAAGTCACATATTGTCATATCCAAAAAAGTTGCTCTTTAACTCTCACTATCCTTCAGCTTAGTGCTTTATTTATTAGGGGTAACCACAGTGGAATGAAGCATCAATTACTCTGGCATATGTTTAGGTGGTGGATGCCCTTTTAGCCACAACCCAACACTGGGAAAGTTTGTCTTTCATCATTTTTAAATTACTTAATAGCTAATAGTTGATAGTTAATGCATTTACTAAAATAACAAACCATTAGTAAAACATTTCATACAATATTTATTCATCTTTTATTTATTATTGTTTGTTAAGTTAAATAAGATAAATAATGTGCTAACATAACAAGCACAGCTTTGAATTTTAATAATGCATTACTTCATGCTGAACTATGATTAATAAATGCTTGACAAGATTATTCATGCTTAGTTAATGTTAACTAACATTACCTAATGGACTATTATTCTAAAGTGTTACCAATTCCTACTATCACACAATTACTATCTAACACATGGAATCCTCCAGTGAGGTGAATAAGTTGTGAAAACAAAAGTAGTAAAAGAAAAAACAGCTCAGATTAATCATGCGCGTTGACAAAGGTCGACTTTACTATATACTCCATCACTAGCTTTTCTGATTTGCTCTACATAATGCTAAATGAGCCTAGCCACTTAGCTGGACACGAGAGAATTAGTCACTGCGGAGATGAATTCAGGTTTTGACAGTAAAACGCTGCCCCGTGTGAGGGATAGGCACCTCTCGGAGCTCTAATGGGTGGAAGCTGCCTGCGCCACAGGCTTTTCCGAGACACCGAATGACCGAGGACATGACACTATGAATAATAGAGTTTGCTGTGCATACACAAGGTGAAAAATGCTGCGTGCTACACACAACGCTACAGGCAAAACTAAATGGAAAACCCTCTCACTGAACTCCATGAGAATTCGCCAGTTCATGCTACATACCTTTTATTTTATTTTTTGTCTTCGCATTAAATAATAAAGCATCTTGACAGGACTGCTTCAGCCCGTTTGCCGCAGAGACCAACCTATAGAGTTGGAATTCTACCTCTCAGACTAAATGTTCAGTTTTTTGACGGGAATTTTTACCTCTTTAAAAAATGGAACAGTCTTGAGCAAAGCTGAAGGATGAAGTACAAAAGTATCTAGCTGACCCACGAATCTTTTAGTTTTGGGAGTTATGTTCAATCAAGACCATTGCGGCACTCTCAGAAATAAAGGTGCAGGAGCTGTCACTGGGGCAGTACCTGTTCAAATGATACATATTTGTACCTAAGTAGTCCACAGTAGTACCTCAATGGTGCATATTAGTGCCCAAATGTACCTAAAAAGTACTGTTGGTCCAGTGGTTCGCCACATATGTCAGCGGACTTGGGACGCAGAGAGGAGTTGACCACAACGATGGGGTTCAAGTCTGTTGAAGAACGGTTCCAGAATGACAAAAAACAGAATCCGAAAAAGAAAATAAACAAGTAAATAACAGGATGAGGATGTGATAAGATCTGAAAACATGGTAAAAATCAGGCGGCCATGAGGCCTTTTCTATTTCTGGATTGCTTTTGAACACTGTTTGGGTTTAAGGAAGTGGACGGGTCAATCAGTGCTTTTTAAAACACTATCGATAGGGTTTAGGGAAGGAGGAGGGTGGGTCAGTCGATTGGTCAGTCGACAGCGGGCTCTGGTGGATTTATGTGAGAACAGCAGGTGCAAATGGCACTCGATTTTAGTTCTCAAAAAGTGTTTACAGCAGCCTCTGATGGATTCGCAAAAACAAAAACTGCCAAATAACGTATCTCCTGGGACGTATTTGGCGCTCTCCTGAAATGTATATAGGGGCATGCTTTCAGAATGAGCCTGGGTTGCGCTTATACCTTTAAAAAAAAGTTGTCTTCCCAATGAATATTTTAAAAAAATTCTATAAATGAATAAAATATGTTAATTTACCGTATTTTTAAAAATTAATTTTACATGCTTACTTTTTAATGCAAAATTACGGCATCCATAGCTGCTGTTTTTTTTTTTAACGTTTTTTTTGTAGCCACTGAGTCGCCAGTCTCTCAGTATCTACAGTATCAGCGGAAGTTTTACCAGCCTCCGTGCTGTGATTTCATTACGCGTGTTTATTCAGTTTCTCCCTTGATGCAATTGCACAAGCCGACGCCAACCAAACCGAGCTATTAATGGGCCATAAACAGCACACCAACAAATAACGTTCATTATCAGACCCGGTCATTAAGACGTTTTTCCCTGCTTTCATTTGTTCAGGCTCCGTGAGTAAACACTAGCAAGGCTACGTCGAGTCATGATTCTCAGCTCAGTGGCTAACGGCGAAGATTAGTAATGGAGAGCGGTCATGATGAAATCAGCCGATGATTAGACATGATATCTCCCCCGACACACTGGGCTATGGGCAGAGATGCAGTGGAGGGGAATGGCCCTCTTTTTATTCCTGTTCAGTGATTGGTTACTCATAGATGGGAATGACCACAACTCTAGAGTCTGGCCTTGAGGAGTTTGTTGATCATTGTTGAGAAATGATGCTAGTTAGCCTTTTTTTCTGCTTGTGAGACAATGTCATGGCATCAAGTGGGAGGAAAAGCTTGATTTGATTTAGTGTGTGTGTGTTTGTGATGCTTTATGCAATTTTCCATCAAATAAAATACATAAAAATACATTTCATATAATTAATTGATCCAGTTGATATATGTAATGCAAAATGCAAGTAATGTAGTAAATTGTTATTATTTTTAATTGTCATTTTTTTGAAAACTAAATATTATGGAGGGAAAATGGCTCTAGACTTTTTGCTTTTTTGCTTTCCTTAAATAATTTAACCTCTCCCATCATTTCTCATCCTTCACATGTTCAAAACCCTATTTAAGGTTCTTTCTTCTGTTGAATATAAAGTAAGTTAGCTGATACCCATTGACTTCCATTGCAATTGTTTCCTTACTATGGAAGTCAATGGTACCATCCACCAGAATGTTTTTTTAAAAATACAGGGTGGGCCATTTATATGGATACACCTTAATAAACTTATTAGGAAATTCACAAGAAAAACAATGGTGTGCTTGCTTTTAAACGTAACTTTATTCTTTCATGAGTTATTTAAAAGACCCCTCACATAAGGTGTATCCATATAAACAACAAGTTTAAGTGGATTGAACATAAAACAATTAAGTTGTCCCCAAAAAAACCTCAAGAATTATGTCATTTCAGCTCATTTTATATAAGTAGGTTGAACAAGCGGCAAAAATATTTTTTGAGTGTACATATACAGTATACAGTTGAAGTCAGAATTATTAACCCCTCTGAATTATTAGCCTCCATTTATTTTTTTCCCCTAATTTCTGTTTAACGGTGTAAAGATTACTTCGACACATTTCTAATCATAATAGTTTTAATAACTCATTTCTGATAACTGGTTTATTTGATCTTTGCCATGATGACAGTACATAATATTTGACTAGATATTGTTCAAGACACTAGTGATGTTTAAAGGCTTAACTAGGTTAATTAGGTCAGCAGGTGAGGGTAATTAAGCAAGTTATTGTATAACGATGGTTTGTTCTGTAGACCAGTGTTTCTCAACTGGTGGGTTGCGACCCAAAAGTGGGTCGCGGGAACATTTTCAGTGGGTCGCAGTGTATGTGGTCAAAAAACAACAACAAATGTTTCATTTTTACCTTATTTTGCTTATATAAGACTTTTATTTTGAAATGCGCGAGAGACAACTGTACCGTTTGACATGTGAAATTTTATTTAATTATAGCAACAAATATATCGAAGCGCAAGTGCGACCCCGAATATGTAAAGTATGGATTTACACATATTGACGACAAAAAAGTCTTAAAACCTCAGTGTCATATGTAGTGATGTGCCCTCACAAGAGCACTTTTTAGAAACCAAACATTTGTTGTTTTTACTTTGTAATATTTCTGTAATTTGAGACATTTTGTTGAATGACAGTAATAAAATATTGTTTATTTGTAAGTCTTGGTGATTTTCCTATAATTTATCTGTCACTACTTGTGTATGTTAACAAATAAATACAAATTAATTAATTCATTTTCTTGTCGGCTTAGTCACTTTATTAATCTGCACGTTTTTACGCAGCGGATGCCCTTCCAGCCCCCATCTCTGGGAAACATCCACACACACATACACCAGGACAATTTAGCCTACCCAACTCACCTGTACTGCATGTCTTTGGACTGTGGGGGAAACCGGAGCACCCGGAGGAAACCCACGCGAACGCAGGGAGAACATGCAAACTCTACACAGAAACGCCAACTAAGCCGAGGTTCGAACCAGCGACCCAGTGATCTTCTTGCTGTAAAGCGACAGCACTACCTACTTAAAAAATTTACTTAAAATTTCAGTTGATAACCATGTAAAAATGTGGGTCCCATGGCCAAACCAGTTGAGAATCACTGCTGTAGACTATCTAAAAAAATAGCTTAAGGAGGCTAATAATTTTATCCCTAAAAAATTTAAAATTGCTTTTATTCTAGTCTTAATAAAACAAATAAGTCTTTCTCCAGAAGAAATAATATTATCTGACATACTGTGAAAATTTCCTTGCTCTGTTAAACATAATTTGGGAAATATATATATTTTTTTTACTTAAAAGGGGGCTAATATTTCTCACTTCAGCTGTATAAAGCAAGAATAAATGATCAATATTTAGATCAATGTTTTATTTCTTATATTGGCTTTATCAGTTTTGAATAGTTTAAGCGTCACTGTCCAAGTCACTAATGTTGGTATCTGTTGTCCAGGTGAGACTGTGGCCTCTGTGCTCCTCATAGCCCACCCCATCAGCACCAGAATGGCTTTGTGAAACACAGAGAGGCCTTTCACTTAAATGTGATGACAGTGCTAAAAGAAGTGTCAGAGTGTGACAGCACTGCCACTCAGCCTGTCACCAAGATGTCATGCGTCCCCCGATGTCTCCCTTGTTATTATTTTGCCCCTATGAAGCTTCAGAAAGGGAGTCAGTCGGCGCAATAAGCTTAACTGAAGGAAGCAATAACTCCATGGCCCTCTCATCAAATCAGCCCCGACTGAGGTGGAGCGATCAGCAATTGAAATCAGGGCCGAGAGGGACGCACAGAAAAAAAGAGCTGAATTGACAAAATGTGAAATGTCATAACGCACAATAATAAAAGAATCAATGAGATGTTAGGCCACCGACTCATGGCTGGAATATAAAAGAGGAGCTCAGGACAAGCAGCAGCGTTTAGATGGGTTTTGCTGATATGATGCATTTTACATATGAATTTAAAGGGGACATATTATGCAAAAATCGCTTTTACAAGGCAGTTAAACACAGTTTTGTGACAACAGTGTGTGAATATAGCCAGTCTATATTGGTAAATATTCATTAATTCTATTTTTTTTGTTTGTTTTTTGTAATCCCACTTCATTAAAACAGTCTGCTGAAACACTTTGGGCTCTATTTTGACGGTCCATGCGCAGAGCGCAAAACGCAGGGCGCAAACGCTTTCAGGGCGTGTCAGAATGCATTTTTGCTAATTTACAGGCGGGAAAATCCGCTTTGCGCTGTGGCGCATGGTCTAAAAGGGTTGAGTTTATTTTCTTAATGAGTTATTGGTGTGTTTTGAGAATAAACCAATTAGAGTCTCATCTCCCATTCCCTTTAAGAGTCAGCTGCGTCGCGCCATAATCGCATTCGCTATTTACAGGACGCAAAGTAAGTCTAAGTGGAAAAAATGAGCATTTCACAAGCAAACAGTTAACAGTTTTTTTTTAACAGAAAACTGTTAAACAGAGCATCTACTGTGTGAGAATGAGAGATAATGAATCTACTTACACTTTCGCTCTTGGATAGGGAAACCTTTACGCACAGACATCAGTCTATAAATAACTAATTGCGTTTGTTAAGCGCAAATATTCGTTTCAAAACTATTTCTAAATTCAGTTCTAATTTCCAGCAAACGAATAAATGAACAACAATAACGAAGTGTGTTCAAAAACCTGAGTTATATCCTAAAACACATGTTGTGCCCCATATGGTCTAAAACCTGACAGGTGGGCAAATCTAAGCTTGTTTTTAATAAAACAAATATAAATATGGATATAATAAATAATACTGCTAATAATAATAACATTAATAAAAAGCTAATTGTTATGAATGAACTGAAAAAGCCTCCCGAGATGAAGACATAAAGCAGTGATTTTTTGTGACAAAGCAGTGACAGCCCCACTCATTAATGATGATCTCTCCCTCATTGGCATAGACAGCCCTGAGTGAGAAGAAGCCACTATGATGCCGCTATTGCTAAAGCACATGTGTTTGTAGCTCCACCCTCTTTTAAAAAAGGGGGCTAGGAGCACAATCCCATTTGATTTGAATTTTATTCGACAGCATAGTTTGGATCAAAGCCTAAAAGGAGCAGTTTCAAAGAGTTCTAAAAAAATATTGTGTGGGGTATTTTAAACTGAAACTTCACATACACACTCATTAAAATGATCCAATCAGAGTGAGTCTTCTGTAAACGACTCACCGATACAAATCATTTGTTCAGAGTTGGTCTTCAGTAAACAAATCACCGATTCAAATGATCCATTTAGAGTGAGTCTTCAGCAAACAACCCACCGATTCAAATCATCCATTTAGAGTGAGTCTTCAGCAAACAACCCACCGATTCAAATCATCCATTTAGAGTGAGTCTTCAGTGAACAACTCACTAATTCAAACTATCAGTTCAGAGTGAGTCTCCAGTAAGCAACTCATTGATTCGAATGATCCATTCACAGTGAGTCTTCAGTAACCTACTCACTGATTCAAATGATCCATTCAGAGTGAGTCTCCAGTAAGCAACTCACCGATTTGAATGATCCATTTAGAGTGAGTCGCCAGTAAACAACTCAATGATTCGAATGATCAGTTCAAAGTAAGTGTCCGGCAAGCAACTCACTGATTCGAACGATCCATTCAGAGTGAGTCTCTAGTAAATAACTTATTGATTCAAATGATCCATTCGCAGTGAGTCTCAACAACTCACTGATTCGATGATCAGTTCAGAGTAATTCTCCAGTATACAACTCACTGATTCGAAGATAAGTTCAGAAAAAGTCTCTAGTAAGCAACTCACTGATTCGAATGATCCAATCAGAATGAGTGTCCAAGTGATTGATTCAAATTATATGTTGAGTGAGTCTCTAGTAAACAGCTCACTGATTCAAATGATCAAGTCAGAGTGAGTCTCCTGTGAACAATTTACTGATTTAATTGATCCGTTCAGAGTGAGTCTCCAGTAAACAATTCACTGATTCGAATGATCCATTTAGAGGGAGTCTTCAGTAAGCAACTCACTGATACAAATGATCCAGTCAGAGTGAGTCTCCAGTGAACAACTCACTGATTTAATTGATCCGTTCAGAGTTAGTCTCCAGTAAACAACTCACTGATTCGAATGATCCATTTAGAGTGAGTCTTCAGTAAGCAACTCACTGATATAAATGATCTGTTCAGAGTGAGTCTCCAATAAACAACTCACTGATTCAAATTGTCCAGTCAGAGTGAGTCTCCTGTGAACAACTTAATGAGTTAATTGATCCGTTCAAAGTGAGTCTCCAGTAAACAACTCACTGATTTGAATGATCCATTTAGAGTGAGTCTCCAGTAAACAACTTACTGATACAAATGATCTGTTCAGAGTGAGCCTCCAATAAGCAACTCACTGATTCAAATGAGCCATTGAGTGTGTGAATGTGGCTTCACATGTTTCTATTTGAATGATCATGAATTATCTGTGTGGTAGTTATTGTGCAAAATAAACATTTATTGGTAAGTTCTTTAGTTTTTTTTTCTTAAGTAAATTAAAATTCAAGTATTTTTGTACTTCATCTCCAGTAATATTGTAGAAGAGGACTTTATACTTCAACAGGAGCAAGATTTTATTAGAGCATCTGTACGTTTACTCATTACGCACTGCGGTTTGCCCATTTTACTCATCATTAGCATTAGTGAGATGTATTTTTGTTCTCTGCGAAACATTTTCACTTAATGATGCTTACATCCAGTAATGGCAATGGGAGGAAAATCTTTTATCTTCCCCTCCTTCTGCTTTCGTTTTCCTTTTGTTTTTAGCTAAACAAATAAGCCGAGCGTGACCCATTTTTCACCCATGCAGAATCTCTTCCTCTCTGCGTGCTGCTTGTACTCGTGTCTCACTGATTTGCCAAAACCTGCTATTTCCCCGCTCACCTCTGCCTGCCTTGTTTGCACACTGATTTTTCTAGCCATTTGTCCTATTTCTTGGAATGCCTGTTTGTTTATGTGGCTGGTTGGATTTTAACCGAACTTTGCTGGCTGCAGATGTCATTGTGCAACTTGCAGTTTTTACATCCCTATTTTTCTGATGCTTAAAGGGATAGTTCACCCATATCCTCGCTGTTTACTCATTCTCAAGTGGTTCCAAACCTTTTATGAGATTCTTTTTTGTGGTTGTAGAACACTTAAAATATTTTGAAGAATGTTAGAAACTTGTAACTATTGACTGCCATAGTAGGGAAAACAAATAATATAGAAGTCAATAGTTACAGGTTTTCAC